>NC_080722.1:6560000-6607500 GCF_019097595.1 Hemibagrus wyckioides
AGAGAGAGAGAGAGAGAGAGAGACAGTGAAAGAGTGAGACAGACAGCAAGAGAGAGAGAGAGAGTGAGAGAGAGAGAGAAAGAGAGAGACAGTGAAAGAGTGAGACAGACAGCAAGAGAGAGAGAGAGAGAGAGAGAGAGAGAGACAGCGAAAGAGTGAGACAGACAGCAAGAGAGAGAGAGAGAGAGACAGCGAAAGAGTGAGACAGACAGCAAGAGAGAGAGAGACACAGCGAAAGAGTGAGACAGACAGCAAGAGAGAGAGAGAGAGAGACAGCGAAAGAGTGAGACAGACAGCAAGAGAGAGTGAGAGAAAGAGAGAGATAGAAAGAGTGAGACAGACAGCAAGAGAGAGAGAGAGACAGCGAAAGAGTGAGACAGACAGCAAGAGAGAGAGAGAGAGACAGTGAAAGAGTGAGACAGACAGCAAGAGAAAGAGAGAGAGAGACAGTGAAAGAGTGAGACAGACAGCAAGAGAGAGAGAGAGAGAGAGACAGCGAAAGAGTGAGACAGACAGCAAGAGAGAGAGAGAGAGACAGCGAAAGAGTGAGACAGACAGCAAGAGAAAGAGAGAGAGAGACAGCGAAAGAGTGAGACAGACAGCAAGAGAGAGAGAGAGAGAGTGAGAGAAAGAGAGAGATAGAAAGAGTGAGACAGTGAAAGAGTGAGACAGACAGCAAGAGAGAGAAAGAGAGAGACAGTGAAAGAGTGAGACAGACAGCAAGAGAGAGAGAGAGAGAGAGAGAGAGAGACAGCGAAAGAGTGAGACAGACAGTGAGAGAGAGAGAGAGAGAGAGAGAGAGAGAGCGAAAGAGTGAGACAGACAGCAAGAGAAAGAGAGAGAGAGAGACAGCGAAAGAATGAGACAGACAGCAAGAGAAAGAGAGAGAGAGAGAGAGACAGCGAAAGAGTGAGACAGACAGCATGAGAGAGAGAGAGTGAGAGAAAGAGAGAGATAGAAAGAGTGAGACAGTGAAAGAGTGAGACAGACAGCAAGAGAGAGAAAGAGAGAGAAAAAGAAAGAGAGTGGGACAGAAATAGTCAAAGACTGAGAGAGAGACAGAACGAGAGAGTGAGGGGGGCTGAGGGGGGTTGTTGGGGGGTTTGAGGGCCTTGCTCAAGCGCCCAAGGTGAGCTTGCTCAAGGTGGCAGCTTGGCGGTGCTGGGGCTTGAACACTGAACAACAACTTAGAGCCTTAACCACGTGAGATACCACTGTCCTACTACACGAAATATTTTCATAAATTACTGATTTATATGAAGAGAGTTTTATAATGCAGTTTGGTTGATTTGTTTTTGTCCAGTTTGTTGGAGACTGAGGCTCGAACCTGAGACTGTGAGGACTTTTTTTTTACTGAAGTTAGCGGCAATGTATGTTTATGTAAAAATGTACAGAGCATAACAAAGTAAAGGTTTCAGGTTACTCAGTAATTTACATACTATATTAGTTGCAATGGGTTTTGACTCTTTAATTAAAGGATGTTCCTATGAACGCATTACTAGTACTACTAAATACGACTAGTATTGTTATGAAACCTTCCCCTGAATCATACTGAACTAGGAATGAATCATTTGGTGCTGAAGCGAATCGTATTGGATCAGTAGTGAATTAAACTGCTTAAACAGTGTGTATGCTTCCTCGAAACTCTAGTTTTTACACCCGTACACCCTCAAGAACTAGTTTGTACACCTAAACACTCTGATGAACTAGTTTATACACACAGACAGCATCTTGCTTAAGCTTCAAAGTGTGAACGCATCCTCAACACTCATATGTACTCAAGAACTAGTTTTTACAGCAATACACCCTCAAGAACTAGGTTAGATACCAATAAACTCTCAAAAACTAGTTTCTACACCCATACACTCTCAGGAACTAGGTTATACACCCATACACCCTCAAGAACTAGTTTAGATACCCATAAACCCTCAAGAACTAGTTTATACACCCATACACTCTCAAGAACTAGTTTAGATACCCATAAACCCTCAAGAACTAGTTTATACACCCATACACCCTCAAGAACTAGTTTAGATACCTATAAACCCTCAATAACTAGTTTATACACCCATACACTCTCAAGAACTAGTTTAGATACCCATAAACCCTCAAGAACTAGTTTATACACCCATACACTCTCAAGAACTAGTTTAGATACCTATAAACCCTCAAGAACTAGTTTATACACCCATACACCCTCAAGAACTAGTTTAGATACCTATAAACCCTCAAGAACTAGTTTATACACCCATACACCCTCAAGAACTAGTTTATAAACACACACACACGTTCAAGAACTAGTTTAGATACCCATAAACCCTCAAGAACTAGTTTATACACCCATACACCCTCAAGAACTAGTTTAGATACCCATAAACCCTCAAGAACTAGTTTATACACCCATACACCCTCAAGAACTAGTTTAGATACCTATAAACCCTCAATAACTAGTTTCTACACCCATACACTCTCAAGAACTAGTTTATAAACACACACACACGTTCAAGAACTAGTTTAGATACCCATACACCCACAAAAACTAGTTTTTACACCTATACACTTTCAAGAACGAATTTATACAACCATACACCACCAAGAACTACAGTAGTTTATACACCCATACACTCTCAAGAACAAGTTTAAATACCCATAGACCCTCAAGAACTAGTTTTAACACCAATACATTCTCAAAAACTAGTTTTTATACCATGCACCCTCAAAAACTAGTCTTCATACCTATAAACCCTTGAAAGTGTTTACACCTATAAACCATCAAGAACTAGTTTAGACACTCATATACCTTCAAGAACTAGTTTTTATACCCATACCCCACCAGGAACTAGTTCACTGCAAGCCTGTAACCTTGTAAACATCAGTAAAGGAAGCCTATCAGAATTTGGAATGTGGTTTATATTGTACAGTATTTGTGATTTTTCCTAATCCCATATACGCACACACACAACCCCTCAGTATTATCCTCAGTATTTCGGACCAGACTGAGAAACAGGTAGAGTGTCCAGCGCTTTGCCGTGGCTGTGCCTTAATGTGATGTATCTTTCTAATAAACAGCTAACGCAAGCTTGCTTCGGACACAACAGGATCTGAAGAACCCACCATTATTCAATTCTGTAGCCTTTGCTTTATTCACAGCTTTATTTTCAGCGTGTACCTCATGAATCAATAACCTTTATTTTTCATTACTTCTTGCAGGTCGGATTTTGCCAGCAGTGAAGCTGAGCGGCTCACGGGGATGACGTAGAGGGATTGTTTCTCCTTCATGAGCTGAAACCTAAGGACACGTTTCTGCATTGAGCCACTCTGGTAATATAAGTGAAATTATATCCCTGAATGACACCCAGGACTGGAATTAGATCAGAAAATGAAATTCCTCTGGCTTCTAAAACATTATATATTGACAAAAGCTAAAAGCTATTATTTTTAACTCTGTCAAGCCAATTATCAATTCTTTCTCCATTTCTCGAAAAACACCAAATACTGATATCAACGTTCCTCCAAGAAGCTGTAGATTAGCCTGCTTTTCCAGAATGATATGTCATTATTATGTAATGTAGTGTATGTGTGTGTATATACATGTGTGGCAGGTTGAACACATGAGCCTGAACCAGAAGCCAAGCTTCATGGCCTGTAACTCTTCAGAGCCGCCAAGCTAACTTACAGCTTTTACAACTCCCATTTATCTTCAGCTCTGTGATTTCTAAAGGCTAGGACAACAGTTTGTGTTCACAACCATGATAATTGAAGTGTGTTTCATGTATCAGCAGTAAAGCACCCACTTGCTGGTTGGCAAAAATATTCCACATGATTGTGAAAATCTAATTTGTAAGCTGAACGCAGGAAACCGGATCTAAATTGAATTCAAGCCACGTTCCGCCAATTGTCACAATCCATTTGAGCATATTTGCTTCAATTATTCAAATATTCATATATTTCCCCCAGCTTGTCAGAATCATCCATTTTGTCACACACTGTAAAGAAAACTAAAAGCAGGACATTCACTCCAATCCTATCCAGAGCTAGTCCTTGATGTGACCTTCTTTTGTCCACCGAAACTAGCCTAAGCTAATCACAATCACTGCTCATGTCAGCTGCAAGCGTGTTCAAGCCCATAAATGGGAGATCGATCCAAACGCTGCAATTCATGCAGGCTGTCCAAAGCACCTGTGTCTCACATGCAGAACAAATCAGCTATTTAGCCAGCCTGACAGATGGCCACCACACCATCAGGCATCTTTATGTAACGGTCATTCAGTCCCTCTAGAGCTGTGTCATGTTGATAATGTTCTCCAAGAACAAGAAAAAAAATCAGCAGCTCATATCTAGATAATAAGATGTCGGGATAAGTTCAGTACAGAATAGGCTGCTTACTGGGTGAATATGTGTTAATATACTGGGAGGATTTGAAAAATGAGTCTCATTTAGCCAACAGTATCATGGCTGCTGAGGTCAAATTGAAATAGATCACTTTTTGTGCAGGCTAGTGACAAGATGTTTGTTACACAAGTCCATTTTTATGGTCATCTCCTCCAAAAGCAGGGGAACAACATCGCTGGGGTGTTTTGAGGTGGAACATGTTTAATGATGAATGTTTTTTCTCTGCCAGTGAAATGTTGGCATTAAATTTGTCGCTTTTATAGAAAGCCAGCGCTGGATACTGCTGCCATTTTCTTTGCTTTTGTGTTATTAAATCACAGGGGGCTCAAATCCAATATATCTCGTCTCTGAAACATCCTACATCATATTTACGAAGTCATAATGAAGGGGTCTTGTAAAATGTCAAACTCAATACTTGTGTTTTCTTTGTATTTAGATGAAATTTGCACACAAAATAGCAAGAGGTATAACATTCTCTTGTGAATGCTGAACATCTTTTACAAAGCTGACCAGCGAGGTGTTTGGAGATAGAGATAGAGAAGTAGTCTATACTCATAAGATGATGTTCGTGGTTAAAAAGAAGCAAATTATGAATTTACTTCTACCTGCAATACCTAATTCACCTCTAAGTAACATTTACACTAAGACCACACCTCCTTTGGTGGGACTGACAAGCGCAAAGGGCTCACATACTATTCCTTAGGTGTGATTTACAGTTTCAGAGGCCACGCCTCCTCCGGTAGTGTTGCTAATGTGTGTATATAGACCTCCTATGACTTACAAGTGCAGCAATAAGAACAGCCAGTGAGATCCTGAAGAGAAAATCAAATTTGTCTTTTCTCATGCAGCACAGACCCTTGAATCCAGTTTATCACTGATTTATTTGTGTGGGAGGGCGGGGACAAAATGTTCACACAGTGATATAGCTTCTTTAAGAACTTGCCAGATCCAAAGGTCATTAGGAACAGCAAAAATAAACTCAAACACGACACGATTCCTGGCAGCGTACAGTATTAAAAATATATGGCTATGTTTCTTTTGACTGTACGCTGCCCAATTTCTCCACTCTATTTCTTCCTCTCTTGTTTCAGTCCAAAATAAGGACAGTCACAT
This sequence comes from Hemibagrus wyckioides, assembly GCF_019097595.1. Lineage (NCBI taxonomy): Eukaryota > Metazoa > Chordata > Actinopteri > Siluriformes > Bagridae > Hemibagrus > Hemibagrus wyckioides. Next base: position 6,565,506 of record NC_080722.1, read on the forward strand.
GATTGAGTTCTCTCATGTTTATTTTTGTGAGGTTTGGGGATCTTCAGCAGGGATATCTCCAGGTAAAGGACTGGGTAGTGTGTGTACCCATGTGCATCACTGCAAGTGATCTCACAACTGCTTTAAGTAATGTCGAGTCAGCGATTCTGAAAATGATGTAGTGTACACTCGCCATTACGTGAAATTTACAGCTAATTTGGTTTCATTTTAATTGAGAAGACTGGAAGAATGCACTTGTCTGCCCACAGGGAAGATTTTTCCAGCAGTTTCCATCACAAATAGCATATAAGCTGTCATTAATCAAAGTGTCATTCATTAAAATATGCTATAATAAATACCTAGGTGGCATAAATAAAATAAAATAATTGAAAAAATATATATATATAAAATAATAAATAAATATATTAAAATAGAACAATGTTTTAATTATTTGATTTTATCGATAAAATCGATATTGTTTAATGATAAACAATAGAGAAAAAAAATATATATAATGCAGTCACTGGCTATAAAACACAGCTCCTAAAAATGCAACTGGATGCAGATTATTTACAACAAATGCAAAACCTTTCTCGTAAAAAATATAAAACACCAAACATCACAGACGTGTTAATATGAAGACACGTGTCCTATGACGTGTGATAAGTTTAAACACTACATTTATTCTAATTACATATACAATTTTGAGTATTTACTGATGACATTTATAGACATTTTACATTAGTGGTGATTATTAGAGTAGCTGCTGAACCTATATACAGCTCTGTGAGTAATTTGGATGTAAAATGTATTATTCTGGGAAGCAAGTTTCTGTAGGCGTTGAGGCAATTAAGTTTTTTCTCCTTTTGCTAAGATGGATTATGTAAGTTCATATTTGAGCAATCCTGCTTTAATAACTCTGTGCATCACTAATCAGGCAACAGGAATACAGTCATACAAGCAACCCAAGTGTAACGTCTGGGACCCCCGCCCTATGCGGGGCTCGACCCCAGACGCCCGTGGTGTGTGTGCGCACGCCAGCACACGGTGTAATGAGACCCATGCGCAGGATTCAGCGAAGCACTGCTTCTATTACATTTAAGACAAAACAAAAGCAAAACCTAGACCTTAGCTTGGACATGGAACCTAGCAAACAAAACCCCAACAGAAACCACGGTACAGATAACAATCATGGACAAGGACACAAACACAAGGATCCCTATTTATAGGGGTAGACATTAGGGCTAATGGGATACAGGTGACACAATCAGGATAGGATCAATAGGAAGGGCGTAACAAAAGACACAAAGAAGCAGGCTTCCAAGGTTCACCTGCCAGCGCCCTCTCTGGGCCTGGCAGGGAACTGTCCAGCTGTTCCTGACATAACCCCCTCCTCTAAGGCGCAGCTCCCGAAGCGCCCAACCTCCACCTAGGGGACGCCTCAGGAGTAGGCGGAAGATGTAGTTCATAGAGGGGAGATGCTAGGCCTGATGTAGTTCATAAATGCAGTCTACGGCGATGCCCCAGGTCCCAGGGGTAAGATGACATCCGGCCCTGGAAAGAAACGGGAGGGAAGAGTCTTCCACCCGTGGTGCCGAGCGACGTCCTCCACGGAAACTCCATCGCGGAGCGGCGTCCCCGGCTGACAAGGTGGTGGAAGCCCGCCTCCAGTGGGACCGATAAAAAGGGGGTGTCCCCCATGGCCTGAAGTCGAGTGACGTCCTGCTTGTAAATTCCCTGGGGGAGCGACGTCCTGGACCATAACGAAGATGGGGACACCTCCCTGGGGAAACGGGGAAAAGGATCCGCCGGATGCCATCCACCGGTTGTCCAGGGCTCTAGCCAGCAGACTGCAAATCCTTACCGAAGACAGGAACTAGCTGGGAATCCCGCTGGGTCTCAGAGATGGTCCATGATTCTGTAACGTCTGGGACCCTCGCCCTATGCGGGGCTCGACCCCAGATGCCCGTGGTGTGTGTGCGCACGCCAGCACACGGTGTAATGAGACCCATGCACAGGATTCAGGGAAGCACTGCTTTTATTACATTTAAGACAAAACAAAAGCAAAACCTAGACCTTAGCTTGGACATGGAACCTAGCAAACAAAACCCCAACAGAAACCACGGTACAGATAACAATCATGGACAAGGACACAAACACAAGGATCCCTATTTATAGGGGTAGACATTAGGGCTAATGGGATACAGGTGACACAATCAGGATAGGAACAATAGGAAGGGCGTAACAAAAGACACAAAGAAGCAGGCTTCCAAGGTTCACCTGCCAGCGCCCTCTCTGGGCCTGGCAGGGAACTGTCCAGCTGTTCCTGACACCAAGACTAAGAGTAAAAAAGTCTTAGTGTGATTTACTGTATGTAATTTTGTTTGCACGATGACTGATGGTCACCTGAACCAAGATCTGTGAGTTTAGCCGTTTGATTACAAACTGGGTTTGCCCTGTCTGACTGTAGGATATGACCTCACTCTTCTTCCTGCTCGCAGCACGCATGGTAAGCTCTTCTTTACACATGGAGAGCTTAGACAAATGGAATTCATTGTATTATGAACAGTCTAATCAATGGTAAACACATGCGAAGAGACGGTTGTTACTACCAACATGCTGGTTGTCAAGAAAACTCATGAGTATGCAGAATAACAACCAGCAGGATGTACAGCACCAAATATGCACATTACTGAGAGATATTATTAACCCTAGTTACCAGTAAACTGAACCTGGAAATCCATTTATGGGTCATTTTCAATCAGTATAAACAAATAAATGATTTTATGGCTGCAAGTCTGATATAAAATGAGTCAAGACTTGGACATGAGGCATCTCAGAGAGAAAAAGTAGGTTTAAGTAGACTTTATTCGTCAAATATACATTACATCAGAGTGAAATTCTATCCCATCCTTGGAGGATTGGAGTCAGAGTGCAGCCATGATGGTTGCACCTCTGGAGCAGGGGATGATGATGATGATTGGGGTCAACCATGAAGCATTGCCTCTGGAGCATGGGGGGGTGGGGTGGGGTTGACGGCTTTGCTTAAGGGCCTAAAAGTGGTAGCTTGGCACCACGCAAGGCAGGGGCTTGAATCCCAATCTTCCAATCAACAACCCACAGCCTTAACCAGTTGAGCTACCACCACCCTATTATATCAGCCTTTACTGTGAAGATATCAGAAATTTGTGAAATAACCTAACTGTGTTTTTTACTATCAGTATATTTTAGCCATGTAGGCTAAAATATGTCGGCAGGAATACTTGTGTCTACTTTCATATCAGCCATTAACCACCACTTTGGAGTGTGAAATTCAATGCTGAACCTGAACACAACCAAAAAAGGCACAAATTCCATTTCAGGTCTCTGATGAAAAGCGTTTTAAACTGATTGATCATTAACTTTTGATTACTGCTAAAAAACATGGATGTTTTGTGTCACCTTGTGTTCTGTGAGCCTTTTTCATTCTTGCTGAATCACAAACGCGATTTTAAGCAGAGTCAGTGGGGAGAAAAGTTTACATAATTACCAAAAGTCCTCTAAAATGTGTGAGACATCCTCTCTTATCTCACTCTAATGTGCTTCCACTACTGCCAAATATCAGATTAGCCCACAATGCTGAAAATCAACCACCGGCCAGACAGCATTCAGCCATCCCAGGAGTATATCCAGGAGACACGCAAAGTGAATTACATAATGGCTCCTGTTTTATTCATTTCTTCATAATAAAGTTGCCCAGTTTGATGTATTCGAGCCATCTGTTCACCTGCCTCTCAGTCTCAGGAAAAATGTTATTTGTCTTTATTATTACTTCAATTAAAATGATATTTCATGCTAAAACAAGATCAGACTCAATACCTGAAGCTCTTGACAAAAAATAAATAAATAAATGACGGTAATTTCCTCTCTACATATATGCACTTGATTAACTAATGCTTTCATAAGGATGAAATGATAATGAAGAGGATTCACAGTCAAATGAGTCACATATGAATAACCATTAATAATATTAATAGTATTATATGCATTCTGTTAATTAATATCACAACTTGCATGCACTATTACTAAACTGAACCAAAACTTTAAGCTATTAAATGAACTTGAGACAATTATGCAATGTGAAGCTAAAAACCAGTGACAAGTTGCTTAGAGATCACATGATCCAAACCAAACCGCTTGATCAGTGCGATGTTATGAGTTTAATGATGATGATCTTGGAGGAGGTAGAGCCATTCAGATGATCAAATGCTTTTTATTAGCTTTGTGAGTTAATTAATCTAATGCATTAACAGGATTTTACATATAATACTATTCATGTACGACTCTGAAACTGTTAATGTGAACCCTGCATTATTTCCTCATGCCTTAACGACTAGTGCACCAAATTATTCATCGTTATATAATCATTAGTTAAGCACTGATATTGTATATTGCATATTTATGGACTTTTCATTTAAGCCTAGTTGAGTGTAAAGTGGTAGCTTGGTGGTTAAGATGTTAGACTACTGATTAAAAGGTCAGGAGTTCAAATCCCAGGACCACTAAGCTGCCACTACTGGGCCCTTGAGCAAGGTCCTTAACCTTCAAGTGTTCATTTGTATAAATGAGATAAATGTAAGCGGATAAGGGTGTCTGCCAAATGTCATAAACATAAATGATATCACTTCATATCTTGAACATTTCGAATGATTTTACACAAGCATAATAGAATTAATGTTTTACCCAAACCTATTGTAATCAACTTCTTTCAGACCAAGCGGTTGTCTGGTTTGTGTCAGAGAAGGTTGTTGTATCCAGAATGGTAATGCAAAGAAAGATAAATCTCAAAACTGTCTGGAATAGCTCTCTGTGGTATAAAGACAGGATGAAAGGAGGAATATGTGTTTGTCAAGATGTTGAAAAGGTGATACTTAAGGAGCTGATGACCTTTCGTATCCACATTGGGCTGCATATTAACATTCTTGATTTAGAAAGTCATCTACAAAACATGTGCAACCACAAAGCGAGACTTCATTCAGAGACCAGTGCTTATGAACTACAGTCAGTTAGAAGGCATTGTGTGTGGGCTGTCTGATCTCCTTGGTCCTCTGCAGCATTTCTGAAAACCTTTCAATTCCAAATTCCTTAAACTGTAAGGAGTATTAATCTGTAACTGTATTAAAGTATATGGATGGATGGATGAATAGAATGGATGGATGGGTGGATGGATGGATAATAGATTGATGGATAAATAGATAGATTGATGATTGGAAGGATATATACATACACTGTATATACAGAGAAAAAGATGGAGGGCTGGGCAGGAAATATGTATGGATAAACGATATGTATGGATAAAATGGATAAAAAATGTATGGATGGACGGATATATATATAGTCCTTGGCAGTGACGCACCCATCTAGCACAAGTATTGGGCCTAGGGAATGCCATGATATTGCAGCCCAAACCATCACTGATCCACCCCCATGCTTCACTCTGGGCATGCAACAGTCTGGGTGGTACGCTTCTTTGGGGCTTCTCCACACCGTAACTCTCCCGGATGTGGGAAAGACAGTGAAGGTGGACTCATCAGAGAACAATACGTTTCACAAGGTCCACAGCCCAAGATTTTCGCTGCTGGCACCATTGAAACCGAAGTTTGGCATTGGCACGTGTGACCAAAGGTTTGGCTATAGCAGCCCGGCCATGTACATTGACCCTGTGGAGCTCCCGACGGACAGTTTTGGTGGAAACAGGAGAGTTGAGGTGCACATTTAATTCTGCAGTGAGTTGGGCAGCTGTGGTTTTATGTTTTTTGGATACAATCTGGGTTAGCACCCGGACATCCCTTTCAGACAGGTTCCTCTTGCGTCCACAGTTACTCCTGTTGGATGTGGTTCGTCCTTCTTGGTGGTATGCTGACATTACCCTGGATACCGTGGCTCTTGATACATCACAAAGACTTGCTGTCTTAGTCACAGATGCGCCAGCGAGACGTGCACCAACAATTTGTCCTCTTTTGAACTCTGATATGTCACCCATAATGTTGTGTGCATTGCAATATTTTAAGGAAAAATTGCGCTATTACTCTGCTAATTAAACCTTCACACTCCGCTCTTACTGGTGGAATGTGCAATCAGTGAAGATTGGCCACCAGGCTGGTCAAATTTAGCCATGAATCCTCCAACACTAAATTGGCCAGTGTTTCAGTTTCATTGTCAAACTCCTGTATATATATATATATATATATATATATATATATATATATATATATATATATATATATATATATATATACACTATATTGCCAAAAGTATTCGCTCACCTGCCTTGACTCGCATATGAACTTAAGTGACATCCCATTCCTAATCCATAGGGTTCAATATGACGTCGGTCCACCCTTTGCAGCTATAACAGCTTCAACTCTTCTGGGAAGGCTGTCCACAAGGTTTAAGAGTGTGTTTATGAGAATTTTTGACCATTCTTCCAGAAGCGCATTTGTGAGGTCACACACTGATGTTGGACGAGAAGGCCTGGCTCTCAGTCTCCGCTCTAATTCATCCCAAAGGTGTTCTATCGGGTTGAGGTCAGGACTCTGTGCAGGCCAGTCAAGTTCCTCCACACCAGACTCTGTCATCCATGTCTTTATGGACCTTGCTTTGTGCACTGGTGCACAGTCATGTTGGAAGAGGAAGGGGCCAGCTCCAAACTGTTCCCACAAAGTTGGGAGCATGGAATTGTCCAAAATGTCTTAGTATGCTGAAGCATTCAGAGTTCCTTTCACTGGAACTAAGGGGCCAAGCCCAGCTCCTGAAAAACAACCCCACACCATAATCCCCCCTCCACCAAACTTTACACTTGGCACAATGCAGTCAGACAAGTACCGTTCTTCTGGCAACCACCAAACCAAGACTCGTCCATCAGATTGCCAGATGGAGAAGCGCGATTCGTCACTCCAGAGAACGCGTCTCCACTGCTCTAGAGTCCAGTGGCGGCGTGCTTTACACCACTGCATCCGACGCTTTGCATTGCACTTGGTGATGTATGGCTTGGATGCAGCTGCTCGGCCATGGAAACCCATTCCATGAAGCTCTCTGCGCACTGTTCTTGAGCTAATCTGAAGGCCACATGAAGTTTGGAGGTCTGTAGCGATTGACTCTGCAGAAAGTTGGCGACCTCTTCGCACTATGCGCCTCAGCATCCGCTGACCCCGCTCCGTCAGTTTACGTGGCCTACCACTTCGTGGCTGAGTTGCTGTCGTTCCCAAACACTTCCACGTTCTTATAATACAGCTGACAGTTGACTGTGGAATATTTAGGAGCGAGGAAATTTCACGACTGGATTTGTTGCACAGGTGGCATCCTATCACCTATCTCTGAGCTCCTGAGAGCGACCCATTCTTTCACAAATGTTTGTAAAAACAGTCTGCATGCCTAGGTGCTTGATTTTATACACCTGTGGCCATGGAAGTGATTGGAACACCTGATTCTGATTATTTGGATGGGTGAGCGAATACTTTTGGCAATATAGTGTATATGTATATATATATATATATATATATATATATATATATATATATATATATATAGATAGATAGATAGATAGATAGATAGATAGATAGATAGATAGATAGATAGATAGATAGATAGATAGATAGAGGGCTGGGTAGAATGGTACTATGGATGGATAAACATATACAGATGAATTGATGGATAGATAGACAGATGGTTGAATGGGAGGAAAGACTCACTGACAGATGGATGGATGGATGGATGGATGGATATAATATATGGATAGACAGACAGATGAATGGATAGAAGACTGAGGTTTACCCTGCTACACCATGAATGTGTGCAGACTTGAATATAGATATGTGAAAACCAATAAGTAGAGTTAATAAGGATGTTTTGTCAAACAAACTACTAAGAATAGACCAATAAATCTCTGTTTGCACTAATCTAAAAAAAATAAGTGATAAATGTTTTTATGTCAACATATGATTCAAAAATGTCACACACATACAATAATATAATGTGAGTTAATGCATAACTGGATAAGAGGAACCTTTAATCTTTTAATGCTTCAAGTTATTTAATATCAGGATTTTCCATCCATCCATCCATCCATCAATATTCTGTACCACTTATCCTACACAGGGTCACAGACAGCCTGGAGCATATCCCAGGGGACTCGGGGCACAAGGCAGGGAACACCCTGGACATGATAGTGACCCATCATAGGTCTCAATCAGACACATTCACACCTATTTACACACTACACACAATTTAAAGGTGCCAGTCTGCCTACAGTTCATGTCTTTTGGAGGAAACACTGAGGAAACCCCAAAGGAGGAACATGCAAGAACACAAACTAGGAAAAGATGGAAAAGCCAAACACAAATTCCAACAACATGGGTCTAAAGTGAGTTCACATTCTTGGCATTTACTTCTCATCTCTCTGTGTCTCTCTCTCTCACACACACACAAACATTGCCACATGTAAATAAGGACTGGTGCACATCACTGCTGTGATTAGGTTCAGAGTACTGATTTCACGCTCTGCTAGCTCTCCATGCTACCATTCTCACTGACATGCAACGACACACTGCACTACACACTATTCTCATTTAGGCCTCTTAAAAAATAAAGTCATATGCCTTTATCCACAAAAACCACCTACTAACAGGCCAAAATAGGCCTAATATAGCAGCAATAGAGTTTTGGAAACACTTTTGGAGTGCAATGATTTAAAACAATTATGTAGTACAAAAGTCATGTACGAAGATACAATACGCAGGGCTGACATACAATTTTGAAATCTTTCGCATTATTCACGGCAAGATCAGATCCAGCTACAGATGTCTGAGGTTGCTATGCATTTCTGCTATCCAATCTTTCTTAATAAAAGTATACGTATACGCTGTTTATAAAATCAATTCAAACTGATACCTTGTGACAAGCTAATAAATCCTCATAAAGAGACCTCTAAGTGGCTCAGCTTCGTCTCTGGGTCAAAAATATATCCTTACAACATAACTTTCTCAAATTCCTGACTGCCAGAGCACTTTCCTGAGTGGGCGAGGCTGATTATCATTGGGATTTGCAATATATCCTGTTAGCACAGTTCCTGGACTGTTTATACCATGTATGCTGATAGCATACTTTATTGAGGATGATAATGACTGATAATTGATAACATACTCTCATTTAGGATAAAAAAAATTGTTCTAAATATTTGATACATGATTATTAATAACATACTATTATTGAGGATCCAGATTGATCAAAATATAATAACATTCATGGATGCTGATAGTGTTGTTTCGTTGTTTTTAGGTTGAGCAAAATCATGTGGACAATATATGTAATATAACTGGGTTGATTAGAAATGATCACATTTTTTATAATCTTTTCAGGTAACATTGATCTCAATCAAATATACTCTGCTGATTGTTCTTATTCATTCATTTATTTATTTAATTGCATTTATTTATTTATTTATTTATTTGTTTATTTATTTTATTTTATTTATTATTTATTTTTTATTTAATTTTTTGTTTGTTTGTTTTTTGTTTGTTCATTTTTCGTGGGAATAAAGCAAAAACAATATTATATTATTTATTTATTCATTTAATTGCATTTATTTATTTATTCATTTACTTTATTATTTATTAATTAATTAATTTTATTTTTTATTACATTTTTTGTTTGTTTGTTTTTTTGTCTGCTCATTTGTTGTGGGAATAAAGCAGAACAATAATTTCATCATGATTATTTTTAAATTATTACAAATGTTTAGGAATAGGTTAACTCGTGTTTTAGTTCCATTCATCTATTCTTTTTTTTTTTCTACCGCTTAACCTACACAAGATCTCAGGAATTCTATTATTAAGACGGGAATCTTTTTCTCCACCCATAAACCTCGTGCCATCAACATAGAAAAATAAAACAAAAAACACTGCAGAAAGAAAACTGTTCCTATCTTCCTAGCCGGTATCAAGTGACTCATGAGCAGATTAGATGGAAATTGGATTACTCACCTGCTTCATAGGAGATAACACTCAAGTATAATATCCCAACACTGCAAACACGAGAGTGAGAGTAAGTGATCATGAGGTAACTCACCCTCAGGACTCTCACACTAAATGGAATTTTAAATGAAGGTTCGAGCTACAAGATCCCACCAGGTTTAGCATCCAAGACACTTTCCAACCTGGAAGTCGGTATCTTTTGTGATTTTTTTATTTACATACGTTTTTACCAAAGTTGCAGTGTAGGGACTTTTTTTTAATAAAAGTTATAGTGACAATTCGAGCTCTTCTAGCATTTTAACTTCCTGATCGGAATCACCGTAATACTTCTGTATTATTTATCATTTATAGTAGGTTGTAAAGTCATTATATGGTTTACTTTTGAAAAAAACGTTGCTTTATAATCTGATGAACGTTCATTATCCTGCTATTACGTCATTATGCCAGCTTCATTCTGTTCCAGGATCCTCAAGAGGAAGACAAAACAAACAGGCTACATTCAAAAGAGTGCATCACAGTGAGGATAACATGACGACTTTATGACAAGAAATGAATTTTGCCTACATGTGATGCATTAAATATATTCTAGATTTTAGCAGTTAACTGTTTAAAACCTAAGTTTGAAGTAGAAGCTAAATAAAGCGGCAATTAACATGTTTTTGAAACACAAAAAAAGGACAAAATCAAGCTATGAGCTCAACATTTGATGAAGAGTTTTTGAGAAAGTCCCTAAACTCTGCTCAAGAGCATGTTCCACTTTAAGATCTGTAAGAATATGCTTTATTTTTTTAAATCTAAAATCTGGATTAAAAATGTACTTGATAATTTACTTGATTTATCTGCCTATTTCTAGTTATGGTGTATTCTAATTTTATTATTCTCTTTGGGAGTGACACGGTTGGACAGGATTAGGAACAAGTACATCAGAGGGACGGCTCATGTTGGACATTTGGGGGACAAAGTTAGGGAGGTCAGATTAAGATGGTTTGGACGTGTTCAGAGGAGGGAGAGTGAGTATATCGGTAGGAGAATGTTGGACATGGAGCTGCCAGGCAGGAGGCAAAGAGGAAGGCCAAAGAGGAGGTATATGGATGTAATAAATGAGGATATGAAGCTAGCGGGTGCAAGTGTTGAGGATGCAGAAGATAGGAATAGGTGGAGAGAGATGATTCGCTGTGGCGACCCCTGAAGGGAAAAGTCGAAAGAAGAAGAAGAAGTGCTTTCTTTAATGATTGTTTCATTAATGAGCTTTATCTAGATTATTACTAAAAAAATCTGACAAATGATTGATAAAGTATAAAATAAAAAAGCATCTAAAGTCTGTATGGTCTGCATTGTACATGGCGCGATACTCTAAAGAGCATTCATGATCGACATTTCTCTGTGTAAACTACTCATGTGGACGGAACCAAGATCCTTTAACTCTACAGGAACAAACCAATGACAGCACGCTACAGCCTATGAGTTAGTACAGCCTTAAGCTATAGCTTGCAAGATCACCGAAACTCAAAAGCTCTTTTCACACGTGAAACAGTTCCCCATGGTTGATTGTAAAATCTGGCTAAACAGAATCCTGGGCTGTTTCACGTTTCACACTGCTCATACTTTACCCGGGGTTAACAATGAATCCTGGCTATTCATAATCTGACGTTTCTCACTGTACATTCCTAAGCCCTGTCTAAACTTTTATATTTGCATATTTTTGCCGTGTAAACAACCGTGACTGGATAAATACGGCGACTAAACAACGGCTCGTCTCGGCTTCCGCGTCTGTGAGGAAGAAAGACGCCATGTAAATCCTCCTTGAGACACACAAAGCTGAGAAAACAAATAAACAAGACAAAAGAAAAGTTAAACCTCAACTTTTAAACTACCGTTTATACATCATGTAGGTTTAATGTGACTGTACAAAGCACGTGAGATGAGGCACGCGCTCCTCAAGTTCTGATTGGGTGTCTGCTGCTAAGCATCTTGCCGTGATGTTCTCACACTGCATCACACGTTTCACACGTCTGGCACAACAATGTGGAGTTAACACTTTAACTTTGCATCAGTAAAGGGTAAAAAGCCATGCTAACCCCGCTTCTAAATGAAACATTCCTCTACCCAGGGTTAAATGCATGGTTTAGATCGACAATAACCCGGGGTTTAGTGACTTGTGAAAAGCCTTAAAGTGTCTGTTGAACTGTTAGTTTCGATAGCAGGCGTAGAACAAGGAAGTGACCGCAGTATTGACCACAGAGAGTCGGTATAAAGACTGGTGTAATGGGGCTATCAGGGTTAAACCCTGTCTGTTTTCCAAAGATAAAAAGACATCACTGCATGGTTTTAGTTTTGCATCAACCAGTTTGTTCATAACAAATTTTGCGGGAAACCAGTGCAGCAGCACCACCAATGGCTGTATGAAGAATTCACAGATTGTTCTGAAGAAGTGATTTCTTTCTAGCCCAGATGGTCATGAACTAGTTGTATCAGGTGATTATGCAGAGATTTGATCTCTGCAATATTTTATAACAAGTCACAATCAGTCACATAACAAAATAACACCCTAAAACACAATAACAAATCCAAAAACACAAGAACAAATCAGACAAATGACATTTAACGCAACCTGGAGAAGGTAGTTATAGTTTGCGAATGGGATTCTTTCCACTGATTGGACGAAACATCTGTCACTCAAGAAGTCGGAAATTATGTTTTTTTTATAGTACAACTTTAAATCTAAGAAAATAACAAACATTTATACTTATATTCATAAGAAAATGGAATTCATTCAACTCTATAATGAGGATAGACGTTCATATTCCATGATTTTGGATGTTCTGATAACGTATCATGGCATAAAGATTAGTCTGCAATCTCTAAAAACACACCTAAAGAATGCAGGTATGTTTAGAAGATAAAACTATTCCAGATTAAACAATGTAAGGAGCGTTATAAGAGCAGAGCTGCGTTCATACACACATCAATCTACTTCTGCCAGCTGTATTTCCTGTATATCTTGAGTGACAGATGTATCATCCAATCAGCAGTAAGAATTTCATTTGCAAACTATACCTGTCTTTTCCCATTTGTCTAAATTATCCTTGTGTTTATTTATTTGTTATTTTATTTTCTGATTTATTTTGTTTTCTGATTTGTTATTTTTTCTGATTTATTTTGTTTTCTGATTTTTTATTTTGTTTTCTGATTTATTTTGTTTTTGGGTTTTTTATTTTGTTTTCAGATTTGTTATTTTGTTTTCTGATTTATTTTGTTTTCTGATTTGTTATTTTATTTTCAGAGTTATTTTGTTTACAGAGTTATTTTGTTTTCTGATTTATTTTGTTTTCTGATTTATTTTATTTTCTGATTTATTTTGTTTTCTGATTTTTTATTTTGTTTTCTGATTTATTTTGTTTTCTGATTTATTTTGTTTTCGGATTTTTTATTTTGTTTTCTGATTTATTTTGTTTTCGGATTTGTTATTTTGTTTTCAGATTTGTTATTTTGTTTTCAGATTTGTTATTTTGTTTTCTGATTTATTTCGTTTTCGGATTTGTTATTTTGTTTTCAGATTTGCTATTTTGTTTTCTGATTTATTTTGTTTTCGGATTTTTTATTTTGTTTTCTGATTTATTTTGTTTTCAGATTTGTTATTTTGTTTTCTGATTTATTTTGTTTTCGGATTTTTTATTTTGTTTTCTGATTTATTTTGTTTTCAGATTTGTTATTTTATTTTGAACTTCTCAGCCACCTTAAACAATCCACAATGTCTTCTATCCCCTTGTTCCTAGTTTCTAACACTTATACGCTCACTTTCCTTTCATTCGAAACCTGACGTAGCAGTGAATGAGGAGCTGAAACAAGTGTGCACTTCTTTATCACACACACACAATGTTAGCAGCAATCCGTCACCACAAACCCTGCATGCGTTCTGAAGTGATCGTTACAGCGCAGCAGACAGATTGGATTTCCATAAAAGCATGACAATGTGATTTATGATCCTGTTTGCTGACGTCTGTAATGGGTTCTTATATGATGCAGCGCAGATGAATATGGAACACTCTGGACCTCTGAAAAATTTACCGCCGAATCACTCAGACATCAATTTACAAACTGCTGATAGGTTTTTCATGGCTTGATAATCACACTACTACTACTCCTCTATGCTAAAAGCTGAATTAGGCCATACGAGAAGTGCTCGAGGAGGAAAACGGGTCCAGTTAGGAGATACGGATGAGCAAATAGAAATTGTCGAGATTACGGTGAGGTCTGCTTGCTTAGGGAACTCATCCGAATTCGGAAAAAATGACCTCCGGGGCTGTGAGAATAGGTTTAATGAGGACACTTCATCAGAAAACTGGACGCTTGGCAAAAATTTCCCTTTATAATAAAATGCCATTTAAAACGTCTTTATGAGCCATTTACTTCCTGATTCCGTCAAGTGCAGTTTAACTATGGGAAAAGAAAGAAGAAATTCGTGGTGCAGTGTGTGTGTGATGTGAGGGTGCATCAGAATGCAGTGGAACCTCGGCATACGAATTTAATGCGTTCTGGAGGTCAGTTCTTAAGGCGAAAATTCGTATTTTCCATTAGAAATAATGTAAATGCAGATAATCTGTTCCACCCACCCAAAAATATTACCAATATTACCAATATGAAGAGTATGTAAACTGTATGGCTGCTTACAAAGACCAAGCATTCCATGTCAAGGGTCCTCACAGGAAGTCATGCCACCAAGCTTGGGCTAAAAATACAACAGACCACCCACGCCACCAATCTGTCAACAAAAATACACCCAAAAAATCACGTAGCTTTTAAACACAAGCTGAAGGCAACGTTGTTATCATGGGCTGACTCTTTCGAAACAGCTTTCGATGACAAACAAAATTCGTAAACTTGCTTCAGCTGAATGTATGCGGTTCAGTTCGTTTGTGTAGCAAAAATGCTTTGTATGCAAATGCAAATTTCTTGCACAATTTCAATCCTTAAGGTGAAAATTTGTAAGGGAGGGCATTCATATGCCGAGGTTCCACCGTACCTGCAACCAGAAGACTTTTATAACATGATTTGGCTAACTTCCGTCACTCTGTGTACTCTGGATATAGCAAATGTACTACTGTATGCACATCATGCTACTGCATTTAACATGGAAACCTATTTACACATCACAGTCTATTACCTCTTTTTATTGCCTTATTATTTCCTAGTTTATTTATATGCACAGTCTAGGAGGAGTGGATGAATTTGCAGGTTGTATACTGTCAAAAACCGCGTACATGGCAGCTAAAAATCCTGAAAACTTAAATCTTCCAGTACACCCAATACAACAGTCTGAGCTTCAACCACATAAAAAGCCCCAAACTGTAGAAATTAAACATCTGATAGTCTTGAACTATGTTAATTAGAAATATTAGAGCTCTTACTGCATACATATATATTCCCTTTGAGTATAGAAATATAATAATTCTATGTTTTTTAAATGTTTTTATATTCCTGTCATGTTTCTGAGCATCTGCTATACTGGGTACTCTGCAGTTATGCAAGTTTCTCTCCAGTGACTATCTATATGCAGCGTTTCCAACAAACTGGAACCGAAGCTTGGTGCCAGGAGATCGCACAGGGTTTAGATGCAAATTTAGATGCGGCTTTATTTAAAAAGCTGGAACACAGAGTGAATTTGGTAATCAGTAACAGTAGACTAGGTGCACTAGACTAGAGCAAACACTGTAAACTATGCAGAACTAAGAGTTCAAACAAAATGTTAAGACTCGTCAGCAGGTGCAAGACTTTGCGCTGAACTTCCAGGTTACTGGAGGAGATTAGTGTGATTGGGAACAAGTGTGTTATGATTAGTAATCAGCCGACTGCAATAAGCATTAGGGGTTGCATAAGAATTATTTTTTAACTAGTCAATTCAGGACATTGCAATTTTGAGGCGATTTTATAAGTGCAGTTAAATGCCGATAAACATCAGCAACCTTAATTCAATTACCAGGATACACAGGCTATGAATGAGTGGTCAATTCCAACATATATATATATATATATAGAGCTGAATCTGGAAATGAGAGTGTGCAGCATGGATGTTCACGTCCATCAACAGAGCCCTCCTTCTTTGCCAGAGCTGTAGCTGCCATCACTACAACACTAAAACAATCACCCCTTTATAGCTGATAAGGAATGAGGACCATTTAGACTAACCCCGCTTGAGTAACGAGTAATAATTGCTGCTACCTGCACTACTACTGTGCACTTTGTCACTTTGTACATAAAATGTGCAATATATCTCTTTTATTCTATTTGCACAACAAACATCGCAGTATACACTCCAATAATAAGAGGCATTTCACTTATATGCCACCTTGTATATATATTATTTTTACAGTGTACTCTATTTATTTTTAATCCTTCTTTATTTAAATTCCTTCCTAGTTGTATGTTTAAATGCCCTTGTTTCATTGTATTGCATACAATCACAGTAAAGTATACTATATTGCCAAATGTTTTGGGACGTCTGCCTTACATACACATGAATGTAATATGGAGTTGTCCCGCCCTTTGCAGCTATAACAGCTTCAACTCTTCTGGGAAGGCTTTCCACAAGGTTTAGGAGTGTGTTCATGGGAATTTTTGACCATTCCTCTAGAAGCGCATTTGTGAGGTCAGGCACTGATGTTGGATGAGAAGGTCTGGCTCACAGTCTCCGCTCTAATTCATCTGAAAGGTGTTCTATCAGGTTGAGGTCAGGACTCAAGTCAAGTTCCTCCACACCAAACTCACTCATCCATGTCTTTATGGACCTTGCTTTGTGCACTGGTGCACAGTCATGTTGGAACAGGAAGGGGTCATCCCCAAACTGTTCCCACAAAGTTGGGAGCATGAAATTGTCCAAAATGTCTTGGTATGAAGCTGAAGCATTAAGAGTTACTTACACTGGAACTAAGGGGCCGAGCCCAACCCCTGAAAAACAACACCTGAATTCAGTGATTTGGAGGGGTGTCCCAATACTTTTGGCAATATAGTGTACTTTCCCTTACGTCCTCATAGCTCATTTACAGGCTTTCCCTGGATGGAGCACACTACTGGATAAGCACAGCAGCATCGAGGAAGTTTTTCTAGGCTAGTAATGATGCCCTGTATTCAACTCACAAGTGTCTGAAAACCAGTCTGGGTCTTACATTTACAGCATTTGGCAGATGCCCTTATCCAGAGTGACTGACAACTTATCTCATTTTATACAACAAAGGGTTAAGGGCCTTGCTCAGGGGCCCAGCAGAGGTGGACCTAGAATTCAAACTCACTATCTTCTGGTCAGTAGTCCAACACCTTAACCAGTAAGCTACAACACCCCAGCTTGACCCTGGCCTTTCAGACTTCTAATCTACACAACTCCCAGTATCTCAGCGCCACATTTTACAGTATATTGCTATAACTGTTGCAGTATAATTGTTCTGCCACTGATCTATAGTCATATATTATATTTAGATATTATATTCAGACCTGTATACTGTAGTTTAATTCTATTTTTATTGTAATTCTATTCTTATTCTATTTTGATTCTAGTTTCATGACATGAACAGACAGAAAAACATTTCAATGCATTTGGTACTCTAGACAGTTGTGCATATGACAAATAAAAGTAGATATTTTTTAAAATCTGGATGGTCCAGAGCCAGCAGGTACACAGCACTTTACTACTGGAGTGGGATTGGACAGTGAAGAGAACTGGACTGGGCCGAATGGTTATGAGGGAATTCACCATACCAGAGTGCAATCATTTTATTTAACATTAAAACACAACAAAAATATTGGGTTGGGGAATTGTGGAGGAACAACGTTTTTGATATTGACGGATGCAGGTTGAGACACGACTCGCAGAGGATCCTGGGAAAATGGCTGATAGTGGCAATAAGAATTTTATTTGTTTGTTTCTTTGTTTTATCAAAGTGGCCAACAAATATGGCCGCCGTGGACGACAACTCCCATCAGCCACCTGCGCTACCATGTTCTCGACTGCTGCACTTTTAATTGAGCTCAGCTGTTCCCTGTTTGTTTCTTCTCAATTTTAAAGCCCCTTTGTATTTGCGAAATACAATGATCAGGCATAACATTATGACCACTGACAGGTGAGGTGAATAAGACTGATGATCTCCTCATCATGGCACCTGTTAGTGGGTGGGATATATTAGGCAGCAAGTGAGCATATTGTCATCAAAGTCGATGTGTTAAAAGCAGGAAAAATGGGCAAGCGTAAGGACTTGAGAGAGTTAGGTATGTGGTCATAATTTTATGCCTGATCTGCATATAGCTCAATTTCTTTCTATTTGTGATGTCACTAAGGCTTTGTATTTCTGCCGTGTTTTCCAGCTTTGGACTAGTTTCTGGATTTCGCTGTTTCGGCCCTGATTGAACTTTATATGTTTTCCCGCTTGTGCCTTGGATTGTTTTGGACTCCTCCGTGTCCGTTCGTTTGTTCCATTACTTTTTGCATTTCCCTGTATTTTTGTATGTTCTATTTTTCTTCTTATACATTGATTTTTCTTGTGAAGTGTTATGTATTTTGCCCCACGTTTTCGTATGAAAATTCACCCTGCACTTGCATCCTACCTCCGTAGTGCGTTTCATGAGTTTCTTGAGTGCATCTAAAATAAAAAATATCTATACCTGCTATCATATAACATTGGCGAAATCTTGGTTTTAAATCGAAGCATATTTCACTAAATGGCTCTTGCACCAGAGTAAAACTTGCTTAAGGCTCAAATGTAAAGGTTTATCAGTCATTCTTTTCTTAAATCGATATTTCCTAAGAAAGCTGCAAGTCTCTCTTTACTAACCGTCTCAGAACAACAGCCTGAGGAGCTGAAAGAGCATCACCACATGTCACTGACAACATGAAATTGATATTGATTTGAATTACATTTATCTATCAGCAACCTGAAAATGTGTCACTTGACTACATAAGAGTGGCTGGTTGTGGAGGAGGATGCATTATGCAGTCAATAAATCTTATCTGTGAGCAAAAATAGTCTTTCGTGTTTCATCTCAGCCTATGGTGCAAGCGGTGCGGTGTTAGATAAATAAGAAAATATATCAGGGTTCTGACTACAACCTCTATGGAAATCTGCAAATTAGACCTAGCATCCTAGAGTGAACACACAGGAAAGTTCTCCACATCCACAGGGACCTGCGATGGTGGAAGCCGGAGCGTGTGGCAGTCTCGGGCTGAGTGGAAGTACTTTTGTTACTTTCAAACTTTGCTGCTCTGTTAAGCGGAGCTAATTGCCCTCGGAGGTGAAAACCTCCTTTGTTAACCGCACTTCAGAGCTTATCTTAAAAGGGGATGAATATTTATGAATTTAAACGTGTTTCAGCCATGAGTGAAAGGCTTTTAACATTAACTTTGCATTTGATTCACAGATACTTTAATTAGTCTTTTAATTGTTGCAGCGAAAGGCGTGATGCTGACAATGAAACAAGCACAAGAGCTCCTTTCACTTCACGCTGCCATCCACCCTTCATTCCCTGTCCTTTATTATGATAAAGATTAGTCTGGAACTGAATAAAAAAATGATAACGGAGAAGTTGGGGATCGGGTAAAACTGCCGGAAGATTTTGGTTCCTGAGGTTAAGAAGAAGTGTTTGTAGTTTTTAGTCACAGTAATACAGATACTAAAAAGATCTCTCTCTCTCTTCTCTTTCTCTCTCTCTCTTTCTCTCTCTGTGTGTGTTTAAGTGTTATATGGATGTTTGACCTCTATGCTAGCATATTTATGGCAGGCTCGTCATGTTTGGCGCTAACTATGTTTGTGAAAGTATCGTTCCACAACCAGCTGTCTCTTGCATCCACACATAAACAGATGCACAAAGTGTTAGCCTACATTGTGTCACATCTCACAGCCACATTTAAAGGAACCACTGCCACATCGAACCCTGGCTGTTCATGCAATTGTTTTTTAATTAAATTTTATTTCTATGGCACTTTTAACAACGTCTCAAAGCAGCTTTACAGAACATAAGACATATACACCGATCAGGCATAACATGATGAGCGGTGACAGGTGAAGTGTGTACAGGTTTTCCTGTTAAAATAATCAATAAGTGTTTCAAATTTTTGGATATTTATTTTTTTCTTTCTGATGTAGGATGTGGTCAGTGCGTAAGGTGTTGGACTACTGAGTAGAAGGTTGTGAGTTGGGTCTACCAATCTGCCACTGCTGCCTTAAATCTCAATTACTCAGTTGTGTGAAATGAGATAAAATGTAAGCCGCTCTCTATAAGGGTGTCTGCTGAATGCTATAAATGTAAATGATGCAGTGAATTCTATTTTATTGGAGAGTGTCAAGTCAGCATCCATAGAGTTTTACACTCTCTAGTTTACACACACACACACACACACAATCTTTAAAAATGTACAAATCACTTGTGTGAGATCCCAGGATCGAAAACTAAAGCTGGAACAATGCAGAACAATGCTTGAGCACACCCTGACCAAATGAATCGGTGGAGCACTCGAGTGTGTGTGTGTGTGCAGGTTCAGATAAAGTGTGAGGCTGATTATCAGCAGGTGATTGTGTGGGGCTTATGAGGCGGCTTCTCGAGTGGTTTAGCAAATCTGAGAGAGAGAGAAAAAAACAGTGAACGCTGCATTTTCCCTTTCGCGCTCGTTTTTTGTTCGTCGTCGCAATCTGTTGTGCGATCATCAGTCACACTGCACAACACACACAGCGTAGCCGATAAATCAGAAGGTGGCATCCCAGGAGCCACAATCAGCGAGAGTGAGGGAGAGGAAGACCGAGATGGAGCGAGACGGAGAGGCAGGAAGATGTACAGCTGAAAGGATTAGAGCAAGACAGGAAACATTGGCCTGGAGGTGAATCTAACCTCCGGTGTCACCCAAATGAGGATAAGGTTCCGTTTCGAGTCAAGGTTTCTTCCTTTTACTATCTAACTGAGCTTTTTCCTTGACACAGTCAGGCTTGCTCATCAGGGATAAATACAAAGAAATATAAATATTTCTAATATTAATCTTGAACTTTGAGACAACGTCCAATGTTAAAAGCGCTATACAAGTAAAACTGAATGGAATTGAATTGAATGATACAAAGCGCTGACGCTGGAGACTGCTACACTGAAATATACGTAAATTACACAGTTTTTCCCCCAATCGGTATGCATGCCACATTTGAATTAGTTATTGCTATACACTTGTTGCTGTATGAGGTATAAACTATGATGTATTAGAAATAAAGAATGAATCTAAACATTGCAGGCAGAAATACTGTCATAGCTGCAGTTAAAGAAAATTAATCACCCTCCTGACCAATCAGAATTGAGCACTTGTGTGTGGGTTTATATTCTCCTTTAGTACTGTAACTGAATCAAATGTGCACTTGCAATGACTCAGTAAAACATTTTAGCAAACGAAACACAATTCAAACATCTGTATGAAGCCTGGATGTAATAAAATAACATCACTAAATATATCATAGCAGTCAGAATTTGTCTATATTTTTGATAATGCACATGATAAAGGTAGGAGTACTCTGTGTGTGTGTGTGTGTGTGTGTGTGTGTGTGTGTGTGTGACTTGACCGGTCATTCTCTGGCATTTTCAACATTGTGTTATTCCCCGCTCTAAAAGCCTTAACGCCAAACACAGCGCTAGCATTTCTGCAGGATTGCTTTTATTCCCAATGTAAATATTAACAAAAGGTGTTCCCGAAATGACAGCTGCTGGAGCGATCTTCATTTATCTACACAGCACTTCTCTGCTTCCTTGTTGGGCCAACATTTAAACCACAGATTATTACAGCACATTATTCACCTGAGAATCTGTGTACCTTTACAAATAAAAATAAGTGAAGTCACTGCATCTACAGGAGACACAGGAGATCAGGAGATAAGACAGACAGACAGAGAGACAGACAGAAAAGACAGACAGACTGACAGACAGACAAGGAGAGACAGACTTACAAACAGAGAGACAGATAGACAGACAGACAGGGAGACAGAGAGCGAGACAGGTAGACAGACAGAGTGAGTGAGAGACACACTGACAGACAGATATACAGACAGAGACAGACAGAGAGATAGACAGGGAGACGGAGAGATATACAGACAGACAAACAGCGAGAGAGAGAGAGAGAGAGAGAGAGAGAGAGAGAGAGAGAGAGAGAGAGACAGATAGAAAGATAGATAGACAGACAGGCAGAGAGAGACAGATAGACAGACAGAGAGACAGGCAGATATACAGACAGACATTCAGAGAAACAGACAGACAGAGAGATAGACAGACAGACAGAGAGGCAGATAGATGGACAGACTGGCAGAGAGACAGACAGGCAGACAGACTGAGAGAGAGAGAGAGAGAGAGAGAGAGAGAGAGATAGACAGACAGACAGACAGATAGACAGACAGACAGACAGATGAACGTGCTGATAATCTGTGATAGTGATTTAACATGATCCACGATCCTTGGAAACGTGCTCCAGTGTGAAAAGCTCGCTTTCATCAGAATCTGTGAAAGCGAAGCGGTGCAGCTCAGTATAGACGTAGGCTGCTGATGAGGACAGAAAATAAAGACAAAAAGTCGAGCAAGTCCCATGTGTCTTTCTTTTCTGTGTTCCTTTAGAAGCTGACAGTGAGTCATTATCTGTGTGTGTGCAGTCTGTTCATTTGGCTTTGTCACAAAGACACACACACACACACACCCTACACACAAACACACACTCACACCCACTCACACACATGCACACAGTTTTAAATATACCAGTACACCCCCCACAAACACACACACCTCTACATTCACACACACACATGCATGTGTGCACAAAGACACACACACACCCCACACAAACACACACTCACACCCATGCACACAGTTCTACATATACCAGTACACCCCCCACAAACACCTCTACATTCACACACACATGCATGTGTGCACAAAGACACACACACACACACCCCATACAAACACACACTCACACCCACGCACACAGTTCTACATATACCAGTACACCCCCCACAAACACACACACCTCTACATTCACACACACATGCATGTGTGCACAAAGACACACACACACACCCCACACAAACACACACTCACACCCACGCACACAGTTTTACATATAACAGTACACCCCCCACAAACACACACACCTCTACATTCACACACACACACACACACATGCATGTGTGCACAAAGACACACACACACCCCACACAAACACACACTCACACCCACGCACACAGTTCTACATATACCAGTACACCCCCCACAAACACACACACCTCTACATTCACACACACACACATGCATGTGTGGACAAAGACACACACACATACACACCCCACACAAACACACACTCACACCCACGCACACAGTTTTACATATAACAGTACACCCCCCACAAACACACACACCTCTACATTCACACACACACACACACACATGCATGTGTGCACAAAGACACACACACACCCCACACAAACACACACTCACACCCACGCACACAGTTCTACATATACCAGTACACCCCCCACAAACACACACACCTCTACATTCACACACACACACATGCATGTGTGGACAAAGACACACACACATACACACCCCACACAAACACACACTCACACCCACGCACACAGTTCTACATATACCAGTACACCCCCCACAAACACACACACCTCTACATTCACACACATGCATGTGTGCACAAAGACACACACACACACCCCACACAAACACACACTCACACCCACGCACACAGTTTTACATATAACAGTACACCCCCCACAAACACACACACCTCTACATTCACACACACACACACACACATGCATGTGTGCACAAAGACACACACACACCCCACACAAACACACACTCACACCCACGCACACAGTTCTACATATACCAGTACACCCCCCACAAACACACACACCTCTACATTCACACACACACACATGCATGTGTGGACAAAGACACACACACATACACACCCCACACAAACACACACTCACACCCACGCACACAGTTCTACATATACCAGTACACCCCCCACAAACACACACACCTCTACATTCACACACATGCATGTGTGCACAAAGACACACACACACACCCCACACAAACACACACTCACACCCACGCACACAGTTTTACATATAACAGTACACCCCCCACAAACACACACACCTCTACATTCACACACACACACACATGCATGTGTGCACAAAGACACACACACACCCCACACAAACACACACTCACACCCACGCACACAGTTCTACATATACCAGTACACCCCCCACAAACACACACACCTCTACATTCACACACACACACATGCATGTGTGGACAAAGACACACACACATACACACCCCACACAAACACACACTCACACCCACGCACACAGTTCTACATATACCAGTACACCCCCCACAAACACACACACCTCTACATTCACACACATGCATGTGTGGACAAAGACACACACACACACCCCACACAAACACACACTCACACCCACGCACACAGTTTTACATATACCAGTACACCCCCCACAAACACACACACCTCTACATTCACACACACACACATGCATGTGTGCACAGACACACACACACACACACCCCACACAAACACACACTCACACCCACTCAAACACATGCACATGCACACAGTTCTACATATACCAGTACACCCCCCACAAACACAAACACCTCTACATTCACACACACACACATGCATGTGTGCACAAAGACACACACACACACACACAAACACACACTCACACCCACGCACACAGTTCTACATATACCAGTACACCCCCCACAAACACACACACCTCTACATTCACACACACACACGCATGTGTGCACAAAGACACACACCCCACACAAACACACACTCACACCCACTCAAACACATGCACATGCACACAGTTCTACATATACCAGTACACCCCCCACCAACACACACACACCTCTACATTCATACAGACACACCCCACACAAACACACTCACTCCCACTTTCACACACACACACCTAACACAAGCACAATCACACACACACACATGCATGTGTGCATAAGAACACAGTTCTACTTATACCAGTACAACCCCCACCAACACACACACACACGTGTGCACAAAGACACACACACACACACACCACACAAACACCTACTCACACCCACTCACACACATGCACATGCACACAGTTCTACATATACCAGTACACACACACACACCCCACACAAACACACTCACACCCACTCTCTCACACACACACACACCTAACACAAGCATAATCACACACACACACACGTGTTCTACATATACCAGTACAACCCCCACTAACACACACAGACACCTCTACATTCATACAGACACACACACACACACCACCACCACAACCAACACACAGCCCTACACACACATGCATGTGTGCACAAACACACACACTCTCTCTCTCATATGCATGTACCCCTGCACAAGTACACAGCTCTACATTTACAACCCCCCCCACACACACACTTACACACATGATTACCCCTTTTCAACACACACACACACACCCAAACCACTCACCAACCCCCCACACACACCATGTTAAATCAAACAGCTGTGTCAGTGTCATTACCAAATGTCACTTCCACAAAGAATCACTCCAAAACAGCTGAAAGGGAAAATTCACCAAAAACATACATTTATAAAATTTACCCCTTACCCTAAATCTAGTCTCACATGATTATTTTGCTTCTTTAATGTTTTTCTAACGATCATTGTGTCTCATTGAGTCTCAAACCACGACACGTAACCTAATTTTGAAATAAACTGTTCTGCCAAGGGTTTTTATGTTGTTTATTAGCCTTGTTTTCATTGTGCTAACACTGTGGTAAGGAGTTGTCACCCACTGCTAGGAATCTGTGTCCATTAAATCTATAGCACCAGCCTTGTTCCTGCATCCCTTCGTAATTGAACTCAAACGCTACCCAAACACACCTGCTCCAGATAATCGGCTTACTCGAGGAGTTGGATGAGCTCTGCTGGACTGCAGCTGCAACCGAGTTGAGAATATATGAGAACAAAAATCTCCATGAAGAGGGGCTGCTGATCACTGACCTGAATCTATAGTACATGTACACGAGAGCATCACGTGTTCCCTCGGCTGCACGGACGGCCAAGCTCTAGAATTTATTTTACAGTTAAATGTGCCCGTGGATTCAAAGACCCTGTCCTGAAGCTTGTCGCCTCACCCCAATATGTTAAAGTTAGGAACATTTAAGTTAACTAGTGCCACATATACACCGATCAGGCATAACATTATGACCACTGAGAGGTGAAGTGAATAACACTGATGATCTCCTCATCATGGCACCTGTTAGTGGGTGGGATATATTAGGCAGAAAGTGAACATTTTGTCTTCAAACTTGTTAGTAGCAGGAAAAATGGGCAAGTGTAAGGATTTGAGCGAGTTTGACAAAGGGCCAAATTGTGATGGCTAGACCACTGGATCAGAGCATCTCCAAAACTGCAGCTCTTGTGGGGTGTTCCCGGTCTGCAGTGGTCAGTATCTATCCAAAGTGGTCCAAGGAAGGAACAGTGGTGAACCGGCGACAGGGTCATGGGCGGCCAAGGGTCATTGATGCACATGGGGAGTGAAGGCTGGCCCGTGTGATCCGATCCAACAGACGAGCTACTGTTGCTCAAACTGCTAAAGAAGTTAATGCTGGTTCTGATAGAAAAGTGTCAGAATACACAGTGCAGGACGGGTCAGGGCTGTTTTGGCAAAAAGGAGGGGAGGGGGGGCAACACAATATTATAGCCCAGTGAAAATCTTTCTTTGCATAACCTAACCCAGGGTCAGCCATGTTGCAGCACCCCTGGAACAGGGGGAGTTTGGGGTCTTGCTCAGTGAGGATTGAACCCCTATTAATAACCCAGAGCCTTAACCACTTGAGATACCACTGCCTTGTAGTTTAGAAGTGTAGAAGTCCTGGTTAAGTTTCCCAGAGGAGTCATTACAACACTGAGAGTGTCTGTGAAGTTATTTGGTCCCTAAAATCCACAAGAAAATAAAAATGCTATGTATTTCCTTTAAAAAAATAAACAGGAAGGTGGCTCTCTGCTGCAATGTTTCAATGCAGAAAAAGAAATTGTATCCTTCATTAGTTTATAATTTTTATTTATTTATTTATTTGTTTATTTATTTATTTATTTATTTATTTATTTATTTATTTGTTTATTTATTTATTTATTTATTTTTAGTTGTCCTGTTTGAACATTTGCTTGTGGTTGTAAAAACAGCATCAAATCACAGCATAAAACAGAGAAAACCCTCCTTATCATTTACACCACTGCACCCAACGTCTCCATCTACAGCATCCGTGACTCTTTTACCACCAACACCAAAAAATAGTGAATTTACTTCATTTAAATCAGTTCCATGCGATTAATCCGAGTAGCATTTAGGAAATTAGTTTTCCTATATCTAACATGATTTGAGTGTGTAATTTTATAACCCTGAATACATCATCAGACACATTACCACTGCTCTATTCTACCATGCATGTTTACTCACCCGAATGTAAGACTATAGTTACACTGTGAATCCCATCAGCGCCAACATCCTCGTGAGATTTCACACTGTAAATGGATTACGGTTATACTACACCAGTCACTATACATTATTCAGTCTAAATCAGTAGAAACCTTTTTAACCCTCCTATTATCCTTGTGGTCAATGTTCAATGTTTAATGTCTCTAGATATATGGTTAACAGATTTTTTTGCTTCATATTTAATGACTTTTCCTAATTTAATTGGGACGACCAGGTAAACATGAAATGATCATGATAATATGTTTTCAGTGTAATTTTGTGGCATCAGTGTTCCTTGACCCCAGGCTGTTGTAGCTGTACACATAAAAAATACATTCCTCTGCTTTGGATAATATTGAGGTCACTATAACAATCAATTTTATGATCTTCAAGAACATCCCTCTGCTTTAGGGCCCTAACCTAACATAAACATACCTGTGGTATTGCAAGAACTACTAAGAGACCATTCATCATTTCTCAGAATGTTACAATCCCAGATAACAGTAACTTTCCAAATGTTATAAATAACAAAAATCTGTACAATTAAAAACAAACAAAAAAATGATCTTTCTGTCCACTTTGAGGTCAATCAGTGAGATTTTATGCCGATAAAGAAACATAAATCACCTGTCAATTGACCCCAAGAGAAAACATGTCCGTAAATTATGTTTAATGACAAATTCACGTAATATTTGATGTAAACTATATATAAACCTTACTATAAACTATATTTTTTCTTATCTGACTGACTACCAGTCTGCTAGTTTGTGTTGATGTCTTCAGTCTGACCAGGTTATCAAACCCATAACACTCCATAAATACACATCCCAAACCCTTTACACTGCTCTTAATGTCTATCAGCTTGACTGTTATGGTAAAATACGCGGTAATATTTTAAAGCAATGTCTTTTAATATACAAGGAAGTATTAAAAAAGTCACAGTTTAAGTGTTCAAACTGACCTGCACAGCGCTCCGACTGTATGAAGTTCAGCTCACAAAGCCATTCTGTCTCAATATAGGAGTTCTCTTTGAGTAAAATTCTTTTTAGTTTTCTTAATACTACGTTATTAGAAATTGTGCCAGCTTTGGCGAGCTGTTCAATGAGCGAAAGACTGACAGATGAAAGGCTATGGAAATGAAAATGCTTCTCACTCAGAATGGACTTCTGAATCAATTTTTCCTCGTAGAATCAGCACAATGATGAGAACATGCATTGGCGAAGATAAAGTAATAATGAAATTTTAAATGGCTTATTAGACAGTCTGAATGCATGAAAGGTAAATGACATTTCAATTATCATTTGAACATTATTATTATTATTAAATCACATAATGTATTGAAACTGCATGACACATCCTAATGTAACCCCAGAAAACTCCTCGGTACCGTGGATGACTTCGATCCTACTCTAACACACTGGGCATGGAAAAGCAGAAGGGTTTCAGTGACAGAACATCAGACAAACAACAGAATAATAGGATAGTCTAGTGTGTAATCAATTGGGTACGGGAAAAAAACAACAGTCCTAGAGAAGCTAAAACTCAAAACTTACACAGTTAGAGAATTGGTAAGATGTCACTTTTTTCATTCAAATGCATACACCAATCAGCCATAACATTATGCCTAATATTGTGTTTGTCCCCCTTTTGCTCCCAAAACAGCCCTGACCCATCATGCACTGTGTATTCTGACACCTTTCTATCAGAACCAGCATTAACTTCTTCAGCAATTTGAGCAACAGAGGCTCGTCTGTTGGATCGGATCACACGGGCCAGCGTTCGCTCCGCACATGCATCAATAAGCCTTGTCCATCCATGACCCTGTCCCCGGTTCACCACTGTTCCTGTTCTGTCTAGTCTGTCAAACTCACTCAAATCCTTACGCTTGCCCATTTTTCCTGCTTCTAACACATCAACTTTGAGGACAAAATGTTCACTTGCTGCCTAATATATCCCACCCACTAACAGGTACCATGATGAGGGGATCATCAGTCTTATTCACTTCACCTATCTGTGCTTATAATGTTATGCCTGATCAAATTTCACACCTGAGCCAAAAATCAAAGCCACAATGCTAGTGTTTTGTAATACACACATTACCATGATGGCATGACATGACATGACCACTGCACTACTGCATTAAATGTCTGAATGTAAGACTACAGTTGTACTGTAAATCCCATCAGCTCCTTCATCCTTGTGAGATTTCATAATGTTAAAGTAGCCTTTTTTTGTCATATACACATTACTGCACAGTGAAATTCTTTCTTCGCATATCCCATCCTTGAAGGGTTGGGGTCAGAGCGCAGGGTCAGCCATGATGCAGCGCCCCTGGAGCAGAAGGGGGGGTTTGGGGGCCTTGCTCAAGGGCCCAACAGTGGCAGCTAGGTGGTGCTGGGGCTTAAACCGTGATCTTCCCATCAACAACCCCCTTAACCACTTGAGCTACCTCTGCTCCACCAATGTAACTAGTTTATGTTAATACAACATGAATTAATCATCCACAGTCTGAATCATTCAGTCTCGTCATTAGAAACGTATTTAAATTAACTTTACTATAAGCAACTGAAATCTGCCAGATCATGTAAATGACATGGTAAAGTGAATAAAAAAATTAGGGTCTGAGGAACTCCTGTGCTATCTATACATCTACAGTGAAACATTAGTTTGATCTTTTCTATATATTATTGAATAATAAGCCTCCAGAAATGTGTACATCTATAAGAAGTTAAATCAAGAGGTGAAATACCTAAAAATGCATGTGAATAAAATGCCATTGCACTAAGCTATATGGCAAATACACTGGAAAGTCACTGGATTTTGACCATTTGTTTGAATTAGCCATGACCAATTCAACAGGACTTTACTCTGCATTAATGTTAAACAACTCAGTGACAAATACATAACAATGTTATAAAGCAGCAAATATGAGGATCTTTTGGAAATCAGCTCTGCTGGTCAATTCCATGAAGTCATCTTGATATTGTATGGTATCATTTTGGAATTGAGAAGATGTAATTTTAGATAGAAGATTACATCTTTTCTACCATTTCTAGTCGCTGTTATCTAATGGCTCTATTTTATTTGAAACAACTGTGCCGGTGCCACAGACATAACTCCAGGCTCCAGCTGTTAAAGGCTCACCAAAGTGAAAATCCAAACCTGCAGCCGCCTAGCTTTTATTTTACACAAACGAGAAATAATGTTTACCAAAAGCCCCGCTAACAAAACTATAACATTCTCATTAGATGTCAATTTACAGTAATGCTCTTTATGGGGCACCCGAATCCTGTAAAGTGGTGCATCTTTACGTCTCAAGAAGACCCTCACATACAAGCTTCCTACTCACTACTCCATATGGTGAACAGGAGTGTAGCTCTAGCTGTATGGTATTATATAGTCTCTACATGACCAGGATTCCTGCTGAGCCTCCACATGGCAGCACATATGCAGTTACTGAACATCCTGTGAATCTCTAATATGGCAAGGAGTCTCAGAGAAGCAGGGGGTCTCAGAGATGGTGCTTATGAGAATGAGGGACGATACTAAGGGTGTTTATCAAATGGACAGATGACACTCAAAAAGAAATCGAAATCACGCACCATTTTGGCTTTTTAAAACGAACTCGGAAGACAGAGTATTAAAATACACTTTCTTTATTAAAATACATGTTCCTTGCGATGCCTTCAGATGAACATAGATTGACGTTTTTCATCATGTTACTCAACAACGACGGAAGTAAAGGCTGTCATTTTTTCAGATCATCTGAAGTATTGCCTGGAAATGTTGCTCTCAGAAATGTTTCCATCCTGTGATATCTCAAAATACAGCCTTATGTCAGAGGCATTTTCCTGCAGCAGACAGTGTGTGTTGTATAGTAACATTCAAGTTAAGGAATTTCTCACAGTCATAGATTAAAGTGCACATGCTATTTATCCAGTGAAGTATATAAATGATGTATTGGGATTTCTCACAGGAGAACTTGTGGTTCGAATCAAAGAACTAGTAAACTTACATTTCCAGAGTGTAGCCAAAAGTTTGTAGACACCTGATCATCTCACACTTGTATGTTTATGTGGTTTTTCCACAAGTTGTTCCTACAAAATTTGACACACACAATTGTATAGAATGTCTCTGTATGCTGTGACATTACAATTTCCCTTTAACTAAGAGGCCCAAACTGGTTCCAGCATGACAGTGTGTCTGTCCACAGTGTTAAGTTTGGAGTGGAAGAACTAGAGTGTGCTGCACTGATCCATGACTCCCATTGAACACCTTTATGATGAACTGGAACACTGACTGCACCCCAGACCTCCTCGCCATCCCAACATCAGTGTCTGATCCCACTAATGCTCTTGTGGCTGAACGAACACAAATCCCCACAGCCATGGTCAAAAATCTAAGCTTAATGGTTCAACTGATCAGAAGGTCATGAGTTCAAGCCCCATTACTGCCAAGCTGTCACTGCTGGGCCTTTGAGCAAGGCCTTTTAAACGTTTCATCTCCAGTGGGACCATATAGCTACGACTCCAACAATTTGACTCATTTCATTATCAAAAAAGCTTTCTTCTCATCTCAGCGTGACAGGAGATGGAACAAGTGATTTGTGACTCTTAAATTGTCCAATTTGAAACACATTAATAAGTCCTGATAGTGTCACCGCTTGAGCTAAACTACAATCTTCCATAAAAACCCAATCAAACGATCTTAGCCTGACCACAACATCCCCGGCAATAATACTTTCCTTCCTACGCCGATCATTTAAGTGATTTATTTATAACAATCACCATATCAGCCACTTGTTCAGGAAGCGTTTAAAATAAACAGGATCATGCCTGATGCGTGGACAGCATCACGAATCCTGGACTGGCCTGTGAATCGCAGGATGCCAAGAGCAGATGCCTGTTGGTGGAGGAAAGCGGGCAGGCGAAATTTTCCTACAATGTGTCACGGTATCACTTTCAACTGCACCACAGAGACAAATTCAGCACTCATCAGAGAGATAAAGAGAGCGAGAGTATAAAAGAGAAAGATTGAGAGACAGACAGATATACACACATAGGCAGTGATAGAGAGGAGAGAATGGAAGTAGCACCTCGGAGACAGAGAACTAGCAGGACAACTCGGCAGGGCAGTAGACCTGTTTCATTGTCACATGAACTGTCATTATTCCCAGCCTGTTAGCAAGCACTATATACGTGTCGGTATGTGTGAATGAGTGACACAGTGAGATCCCATAGCTGGTAAAAAACACTTTGCCATAAAGACACTGATACGCTCACGTCCCTGAACAGATGGCGGCCACAAAACTCACATAAGGCCCAGTTAAATATACAGCCAATGCTCGGAACATACTGGCTAGTGCTAGATATTTTGCTGGACATTAAGCATTAAGCTGTATTCTTTCAAAAGTAGGAAACATATAAAATACATTACAGGTAAAGTATAGGCAAATTCCCCACAAACATTTTCACATTTCATATTGTCACAACCTGAAACAGACATATTTTACGCTGTATGTCAGGAATCCACACAAAATAGTTCATAGTATAGAAATTTCATTATAGTTAGTGAATCTGTCACATATGACCCATGACCTGCTGTAGAAAGGTATCAATCATGGTTTCTTAAATATATACATATATATATATTTACAGTATATACCCTACACAACCCAACCCAACCCCTCACCCAAAATAAAAAAATTGAAGGATAAAAGCAATAGGAGGTAGAACACAAGTCAGTGACTGAGTATAAAGAGAGTTTGAAGCAACCAAGAGACAACATCATGCTACCACCACCATGCTTCACTGAGATGGGAAGTTGTGAGTTCAAAACCCAGGACCACCAAGCTGCCACTGCTGGGCCCTTGAGCAAGGCTCTTAACCCTCAATTGCTCAGTGGTATAAAACGAGATAAATATAAATCGTTCTGGATAAGAGCATCTGCTAAATACTGTGTTTTTTGGATGATGTGCTCTGGGTCAAAAGCAGTGTTGCTTTTTAATCATAATAGTTCACCAGAAAACCAGTCTTGCTTTGCAGCAAACAGACTGCATATTGCTCATGACTCTTACATAAAGCCTAGCTATGTGGAGTGTCTATGTTACGGTTGAACAGCATCTCCCAGCTGAGATCACAACAGTTCCTTTGCAGTGACCCTTGGTCTCTTGGATTCCCAGCACAAAATTTTACTTTTTTTTCCCCCAACATTCTAACATCCTGTTGTAAATTTAGATACTTTTATTAAATACACACTGCATCCACATGCAGGAACTGGCCATGCCACATTTAGCTTGCTTTGCCAGAATCCAAGCCAACAAAAGCAAACACCATGACCACTCCTATTCACCTTCCTGTAACCCTCACTGTATCCGTCCACCTGGAGACCAAAGATATACCTGTTATCACCTCAGCTGCTTTGAGCTCTCCGGGCATCCAGTCATGAAGCATGAAGAGCTTTAGTCCACTTGGGTGGTTTATCTACAACTGCATAACGATGATCTCAGGTCAGAAGCTAAAGAGAAGCTTCTTTCTTTTTTTTGACACAAAATTTGGCGCCATCATGACATACAACCAGATAAAACTGCCTATGAGCATTCCAGTTTCTTTTGCCTCTGGTGCATCATATAAAGATAGCTAAGAGCGAGAGAAAGCGAGGCTTATGCATAGTTTATATCACCCCACTTTGCATTTAATTGCCCAGCGAGAGACTACCTCCAGCAGTACCTAAAAACCCAGCTCCGTTTCCAAAACATGTTTAGTTTCCACAGGATCTGGAAGTGATACTCAAGAGACATTTTTTTTGTGTTTATCTGTCTGTGAAACTTACCCCTGCTCTCAGCTTCGAGGACACCCGTGACTGTTCACCTTGATAAAATTCCCATCATCCCCTGTAGCTGCATACTGCAACATGGCCTTGCATCTGAAGTTCTTCCCACTCAGGGATTTAAATAAATGACAGCAGAAAAAGGCCCAAGGCTGTACGGCATCAGAGCTACTCCCTCATCAGCCCTGTCAGATGGAAAGAAACCACCACACCGCTACTTTAAGGGTGAGAGTGTGCAGACGTTTTCTTTTTTGTAGAAAGCACTTCAGTCTATCCAGAGACACTCCTTCAATTTCTACAGTTCTCGAGAGGCCAGCCATCTTTTTACCCCCCACATTTTTCCTTCCATACCACAGGAAAAGAGCAGGAGCCGGGCAGAAACTGGCCAAATGCTTCAATAAAAATCATATTTCTGCGAACATGTTGCACTTATGTGGGTGGACTGCGTTAAATTATATAACGCCATGCTGGTAGATTAGCGGCTATATTTTTTCTGGCAGTGACAGGATGGTTGTTTGTTTAAATGTCAGTTTTGGGGGGGTTTTCCGGAAGATTTTTGACCCCAAATTTCTCCAATATTTGTTTTATATTCAACACTGTTTCACATGTAATTGGGAAATGTGTCACAAATTGTTGTTGACAATATTACACCTCCTAATAAACTAATATTAAACTACGCTAAAGAAACAATGCTGATATTATAGACATCATTACTTCTCACAATACTTTAAGCCTCACATTTAGTCATGTGACCTTTCAGGCAGACAAATATTCAAACCTTATTTTAGAAAAGTTTTACCATTTTCTATTAATACTTTCTCTTGTGCATTCATCTGAACCACAGGTAACTTTACATCACTTTCTGATTATCCTAAAAGAAAAAAAATGCATTTAAACTACCTTGCAATAAAAATGAACCATTTTCTAAACTTTTCTATGAAAATATAGTGCCTAATGGGCAAGATAAAAACAGAAATACTTATGAAACATTATACTTTCTCAAAAGTGTAATGTTTACTTTCATATGAGATTCATATTAACCAACACTATGTAGTGGGACAACAATTCCAAATGTGCATATACATGATAAATAATAATAATAGAAATGATTATAGTTTTTTGCAATACTGTGGACTTCGCTAAAGAAAATCTCATTTTATAAATAAGATTGCTTTAAAACAAACAAACAGCTGGCTGATGAAACAGAGTTTTGGGAATTCCTTTATATTTATCAAATAAAACATCAGAACTGAGTGGAATTATAAACCTGTATTCTAGAAAAACTCCAGTCCTGAACGTTCATCTTATTGTTTGGTGTCTTCCATGAGTTAATACTGATGAGTGAAAGGGAGAGTAATGACTACATGGTCGCAGTGATCAATAAAGCTACAAAGGTTAATGCTTAAGATTGTTTATTAACTATAATTACTACTTTTCGATATAACTGATCTTGGGGATTCCCAAGTTTATTTTTCTCCCGAAACTGAAGCTTTTCTCTAAACTGTGTAATTCTGACTTCACTGAATAAAGTTTCGCTCGACTCAGGAGTGATGTCATGTTGGAAAAGTTATCACTGTCCGTAATTTCACAGCTCGTACGTTTTCAAATGAATCTGTGAAGCACAAAAATCCCATCGGTGGCTCACTCGCACTTTCCGCTGCACGCCTAATCAGTCCCACACTATCAGATTTCCCTCAGCTAATGACTCCATCATTCCTGCTGGAAACATGAGTGTGATGAAAACGACTGAAACAAAGAGATGAAAAGAGATACGCAATTAAAATCTAATTTGAGAATATCTGAAGAAAAAAAGAAGAGACTCCATTGTATCGACTCGCTGCGTCATTTGTCATCCTTGCACACTTTGGACCTGGATTTTTGTGCCAATTTAAACAGTTGCTTTCTGAACCGGAGAAACCGCTCCTTATACAGTTACCAGCCTCACACGTGAATTCCAGCTTCAGTAAAACTGTGGCTCTTATTTCATGCCCTTATTATTTTGTTTCGTTCCTCCGATGCCTGTGTTTCGTCATCACTGGCAGTGAAAGTGTGACCAGATTTTGTCTTAAAAACTCAAACACATTTTGAGTTTTATTTCAGAACAGGATTGGGAAGTGACACATGGACTGGAATGGACACAGTGAGTAATTATTAGATGGAGGATTTTCTAAAACATTCCAAAGTTCAAATCTTAAATCCAGAGACTACGTGATTAAAAACCTTCAGGCATCTATCTTCTCTGTGCATTCATCTCTACGGCACAGGATACAGGACAGAACAGAAGCCTACAGATATGATACAGCATCCCTGGAGCAGAGAGGGTTAAGGACCTTGCTCAAGGGCCCAACAGTGGCAGCTTGGCATTGCTGGGGCTTGAACCCTGATCCTCTGATCAACAACCCAGAGCCTTAACCACTTGAGTTACCACTGCCCAAGTAGCCCACTGGACTTAGGGCAGAAGGCGAAGGACACCCTGGATGGGGTTCCAGTCCATCACACCCCTTCAAACTCAGGGCAGTGGTGGCCAAAATGTTTAAGGCTCCAGGTTTTAGGTTATTAATCAAAAGTGCCCAAGCACTACCAACCTGCCACTGTTAGACCCTTAACCCCCTCTGGTCCAGTGGTTCTGAAATACTATAAGAATCCTAAAGAATTTCACTGTGCTGTAATGTATACATGACAAATAAAGGCTTCTTCTTCGCACACTATGAAGAAAACATCAAACTCCATGCAGAGATGGTAATCGAACCCCCAACCTCGGAGGTATGAGGCAAGAGAACTAACCACCAAACATTCTCAATGTAGTGTCTAGAGACCTCCTGGAGGCCTGTGATGTACATGACTTGTACTGTAATATATTACAGACCTCACATAATTATATATGCTTTGCTATTTCAGACTGAATTAAGTGCAGCCATTATGGAGCTAATCAAATCAAAACCCAGTGTGTTGGAGCCTGCCCTTGATGGATGAAAGTGACAGGTTTAAATGTTAAGTTGTATTTTTTAAGCTGATATATTGTTCAAATCGATTCATTCTGCACTGCATTTAATTATGTTCGCACTTATTTCATTATTATTTATTGCCGCAAATTTTTTGCAAGAAATTTCTACACTGCAAATGTTCTAGAAATAATAGAAAATGAGCGCGTGATGAATAAAGTCCTGACATTTCCTTGCCAGTCTACCCTATAAGACGAGGAACCATTACATATTAAATGTCAAGGATAATTGTGTAGTAATTTTTTTATTTAAATTTCTACAAAGGGACAAAGTGTGAGTGAGTCAGTGACTGCTCAGGGTGTAAGAGGAGAGAAGATGCAGGCTAAGGCTAAAGACTGTCAGCTTTATTCACCAGCTTTACACACTGTTATCCTTTCTGCCTGACTGAATACTGTTTGTCACATGCCTGACGTGTCTGATTGTCAGATGTATGAGATGTACAAAGACTCTGTCCAGAAAAATAAGGTTAATAAGTGCATGACACATAAGTCACATGAGCAACCATCTGATTTGCGAGACTATCGCTCTGTATAATCACACAGCATTGTTAATTTAGGGAATGAAACACGACAAGGCTCATACAGTGTACTTCAGTAATCAACAGCATGCTAATGTGATGCAATTAGATGTTAACTCTTTTTCCCAGAGGCCAAAAAATGGAATTTGTGCCTGTTTTTGTTGTTTCCATTTACAGCACTGAATGTTTTTGTAATGTCACACTCCACAATGGTGCTTAATATGAAGCTTATATAAAAGTAGACACTCAGGGCTTTGTAGCTTTTCTGTTTTTACCTAGACTACTAGGGGCAATATATTCCTAGAAATATTCCCCCCAA
Source organism: Hemibagrus wyckioides (assembly GCF_019097595.1). Taxonomy (NCBI): domain Eukaryota; kingdom Metazoa; phylum Chordata; class Actinopteri; order Siluriformes; family Bagridae; genus Hemibagrus; species Hemibagrus wyckioides. The sequence goes on from NC_080722.1 coordinate 6,603,755, forward strand.
AAATGTACAGAAATGTTTCTATATTCAATGGTGAAGGTGATAAAGCCCCGTCTCTGCTCTCTGAGATGCCCCAAGTGCTTGTTCGTGAAGTTTGCTGGTGTTATCTTCAACCAGTAAAATTCTGCGGAAGGTTATCTAATAGAGCTAAAAACATCTCACGCTGAGTCCTGTCCTGACTCACAGAGTCCTGACTCCTATTACATCTGACTTGTGATGAACTAGTTCATTTATTCATACTGATTTCACCAGTGTACTGCTAAAAAGGGTTAAAGAACACATTAATCCGTTCATGCAGCTCTGAACAGTCTTTTCCTCACCAGTCTGTCTCGTATTCTCTCCTTACAGTAAAGAACCTAACAAACACAAGCAGAGTGCTGCTACGTTCCAAAGAGTGTCATATTCATATAAGAGCAGGGTCTGGAGTGTGTTACTCTGCGTATACCGCCATGAAATGCCAACAATTACATTCAAATTTATGCCGGGACAAATCATACATTTCACCAGTTTATAGAGGTAATGATGTTGATGTGTAAGAGACAAACTAGTTCCTGTTCCTACTTATGTTATAGCCACAAAAACCAGACATTCCCTCAGTACACCCATCTTTCTCTCTCTCTCTCTCTCTCTCTCTCTCTCACTTTTCTCTCTCTCTCACTTTTTGTCTGTCTGTCTGTCTGTCTCCCTCAATCTCTCTCTCTCTCTCTCTCTGCGCATGCGCGGCGGAGAGGCGAGTGTGGCGGTGTGAGAGCGGTTGGCGTTTTGCCAATTTTTTCGGCACTAAAGTGCAATTCTTTTCCGTTTAAAATCTCGGAATATTAATATACTTATTGTGTGAGTGTGAGCGAGTGTGTGCGGACAATAACTGTGTGTGTGAGTGTGTGCGCGTGTGTGTGTGCAGGTGTGTGTGAGTAGCGTGTCGGTGAAGCGTGGTTATGGCGGATCCGACCGCGAGGTTGTGTGAGAGTTTGACTCGCCGGCACGGTGTCCGTGTTGTGTGTCCGGTGAGTGTTGAAGAATGTTGTTTAGCAGTCGGTAACGTGGTGGGGCATGAGAACATTGTCTCTGCCTCCAGAATGAACAGTGCCATTGTGGTGTTTCTGAATAATGTTGAGAAAGTAAGAAATCTGATTCAGAAAGGCATCATTGTTAATAATGAGCAAATACTGGTTTCTCCCCTCAGTTCCCCAGCTAAGAAAGTCTTGTTGTCCAACGTCCCTCCTTTTATTTCAGATGAAGCTATATGTAAAGAACTGTCTCAGTACGGGCGAATTGTCTCCCCCATTAAGAGAATCCCTCTTGGCTGTAAGTCCCCACTGGTTAAACACTTGGTTTCTTTTAGAAGAATGGTCTTCATGGTTTTTAAAGAAGGTGTGGAAGAGCTGAATGCCGTTTTTAAATTCAGAGTTGAAGGCTATGACTACAATCTGTTTGTTTCTTCTGATACAGATATTAAGTGTTTTAAATGTGGAAAAACTGGTCATCTTGCTCGGGCCTGCCCTGAGAGGCAGAGTGACCCCGGTGTTTCTGAGCGACCGGGGCAGGACGCAGCTCAGTCGGCTGGGGTCGTTCCCCCTGCGGCTACAGTTCGGCCGGCTGCTGAGGGCCCCAGAGCTGCTGCTGCACCAGACCCGAAAGAGAGTGAGCCCCAAGCCCAGCCTGCAACCCAGAAGCCCACTGGAGCTGCAACAGCCCCGGAAAAGCCATGCACGGCCGAACCGGCCGCGGAAGAGCCATGCTCAGCTCAACCGGACCGGGAGAAGCCGTGCTCCACTGAGAAGAGCTCAGTGGGTTCTGGAGCAGTGCTGGAGCTGCCTGCACTGGCAGAGGCAGGCACAGAGGTGCAGAGCGAACGCCCGGAAACACCGGACACTACACCAGTGCAGGGGGACGGGGGAGACGTGGATATGGTGGATGAGCCCGTCTTTAAAGTGCCGAATAAAAGGAAAAAGCAAGGTAAGGGACGGGGAAAAAAGCAGGCAAAAAAGGACACAAAGATGGGGGAACGAGAATCAGACAGTGATGACTGCATGTCAGACTCTGTTTTAATGTTCGATTCTCAGGAGGAACAGGTTAATGTTGTGTACAGCGCTGATGATATTAAAGAGTTTTTAAGGAACACCAAATGGCAGAAAAATTTAGCATTGGAAGAGTTTTTCCCAGACCGTAAGCAGTTTATTCACGACGTTAAGTTCTTCAGAAGAGAAGGTGCGTTTATTGATGTTGAAATTTTCCGTCTGAAGAAACTGATCACAAGAGTGAATAAGGAAAACTCTGATGATGACTAATGTGGTGTTTTTTTTATGGTAGAGTGGTTTTTACCCTCTGTTTAATTTTATTTATTTTATTTATTTTTATGAAAGGAGTTAATATTGCGAGTTTAAATATTAATGGGGCAAGAGAGCAAATCAAGAGAGCTAAACTGTATAAAGTTTTAAAGCAGAAGCACATTGACGTTGCCATGCTGCAAGAAACCCACAGCGATACCAGCAATGCTGCTGATTGGGTGAAGGAGTGGGATGGGTTGGTGATTTTAAGCCATAACACAACGCTCAGTGGTGGTGTTGCCTTGCTCTTTGCTCGCAGTTTTATTCCTTGTTCTTATTCAGTTGAAGAATTTTTAAATGGGAGGCTTTTAAAAGTGAAACCTTTTTATGAGAATGAGGTTTTAGTTTTTATTTGTGTGTACACTCCCACCAGTGCAGTGGAGAGGATGATGTTTTTAGATACTCTGAACAATGTCATTGCTGACTGCAACACTGCAGAAATTTTAATTCTGGGTGGTGATTTTAACTGTACTACAGATATTTTAGACTGGAACCACACAGAACCTCACGTGGCTTCCCGTAAGCGTCTGTGGGAGATGGTGGAGGCCCACGAGTTGAGCGACATATGGAGAACTTTTCATAAGAACAAGAGACAGTACACGTGGGCCCATGCCATAGATAACACACTCTCCCTGGCGAGATAGATCGTTTTTATGGTTTTAAGCATCAGCTGACGTTTTTTACAAAGTGTTTTATTGTTCCAGTAGGTATCTCTGACCACAGTATGGTACAGTGTACTATTACTAAAGAGAAGGTTAAACCTAGGAGTGCCTACTGGCATTTTAACACTGCTCTTTTAGAAGATGCTAATTTTAGGGAGTCTTTTATTTTTTTATGGAATTGTTTTAAACATGAGAAGGCAGCTTTTAGTTCACTTCAGCTGTGGTGGGATGTGACAAAAGCACAAGTCAACGAATTCTGTCAACAGTACACTCTCAATGTCACAAGAGACATTGTTAGATCTCTGAAAGCTCTGGAGATAGAAATAGTGGAGCTCCAGCGTTTGGAGGCCGCTGGAAATCGAGGGCATATTGAAGCCCTCAAACGTAAAAAATCCAAAATGAACGACCTGTTAGACATTACAGCACAGGGGGCGCTGGTCCGCTCACGCTTTAAAAGCGCTGCTGAGATGGATGCTCCTTCAAAGTTCTTTTTCAGTTTAGAGCAGAAGAATGGACAGAAAAGATTTATACATGCTGTGCAAACAGAATCAGGGGATCTCGTATCTGAGCCCACTGAAATTCGCCAGCAGACAGTAAGCTTCTACTCGAAGCTGTACAGCAGTGAGTGGTCAGGGGCACAAGCGGTGGAGGACAGCTTCCTCATGGACCTGCCAAAGCTCTCTGAGCAAGCGGCGAGAGAGCTAGAAAGGGAGCTGATGCTGGAGGAGGTTCATGAGGCTCTCCAGGGGATGGAGAATGG
>NC_080722.1:6612500-6675000 GCF_019097595.1 Hemibagrus wyckioides
TTTACTGAATAAAAGCAATAAAAGATTCAAGCCAAGAAACAAAGTAAACAAATCAACAAACCACTACGCTCTCATTGTATGAAAAGTAATAATGGTTAAGAATGAGGTGTGCCATTACTTATGTATAAAGTCAAACAGAATCCTACCACATAGCACTCGCTCGTTTAATTTCACACAAATTTCTCATGAGATCAGGTTGCAGTAAACGTTCACAGACACCCGTTAATAAATACAGTCAAACAAAATGCTAAATAAAGACAAGAAGGTGGATATGAATGTGGAAGTCATGAAAAACGTGTTGCTTGAGGAAAAGAACGTTTATATCCTACAAGAAGTTCAGCAGAATGTGAACGCGCAGCTAATATTCATTACAAATGCACTTTATTTATTACTAAACAGGTGTACTGGTTGGTGTTGCACTGTCCCTCGTCAGCTATTATGTTGTATTGTACTGCATGTAGTGTACTTAGTTCTGTGTCTCCTGTAGTTCTGTGTTTTATGTGGCACCAGGATCCTCGAGGAACGCTGTTTTATTACACTGTATACTGCACCAGCTGGATATTGTTGAAATGACAATAAATGTATTTGAGCAAGCTGCCACTGCTGGGCCCTTGAGCACGGCCCTTAACCCTCAGTTGCTCAGTAATGTGATAAATTATAAGTCGCTCTGGATAAGCGCGTCTGCCAAATGCCAGATGTATATGTAAATTTGACAGAGTTTTTTCCTCTTCTTCTTCTTCATCATCATCATCATCATCATCTTCTTCTTCTTCTCCTTGACATCTATGCTGCAGTGGCTGAGCTTTATTACTCACACTCGACATTTAATCTGTGCTTTTGAACCATTTAGTTGTCCTTTTTGTCACTTTCAGCTCTCTGTAAGCTTTGCCGTTTATGTAAGCATCACTAAAATGAATAAATGTGGTCATTTACAGGTGATTAGCATCGACAAACATACCCAAGACTACATTTGATCAAAACAGTTTTACTAAAAGTACTGGTAAATGAGGCCCAACATAAACAGACTTCACAAATAAATAAAAATAAATAAAAAAGTAGAAGAAAATCAAATTAATCTGGCAGTTTCACAGACAGTTCTGGCTCCCGTGCTTTGCTGATTCTGGCATAGATTAGCATAGCCTGTAAAGAACTGATCACATCACTAATACAGGCTATACTAATTAAAGCCAGAGTCATCAAGTCGTCCATCAGAACAGTGCATATCAGAAACTATTTCAAAGCCAACAAAACAAACCAAAATGTTTTTGGATACTTCTCAGATGAACAAAATGTGTTTTCAGTAGATGGAATGAGAGAGATGCAGATTTTCTTTCTGCAAACCTCCAGCTTGACCTTATCCTCTGACTGGTTTGTCACCTGATTGTGTTCACCTTTTCTGTGTCTAGTTTCTTAATTTAAACCCTGTTGTGTTTAATGCCTCCTTGTGAAGTCTAAGCCTTGATGTTTCTATGTTTCTAGATATTTCCTTCTTTCGCATTTTCCTAGTCTAGGCCCTGTGCTTGGACCCTTGCTAATCTTGGATTACACCACAGTGCCCCACAATGCATCTGTGTAACTTTCTGCTTGATTTATTGCCTGCTCATTGCTTGTGTATATTGTGTAATGATCCTTTTAAGTCCACGGTTTTTCTACAGTAGTTGTGTACTAACTGATGGTATAGTTGTGTTTGAGGTCAGTCTGGTTTGCCCTGTGGTATTTCCGCAAATCAGACAAGCTTCAACGTCTTCATCATCCCAAACGCCAAATTCTCTAAGGACAAACATGTTAACAATAAAATAAAATCAGCTTTCAATTCATCTCCATAACTGCTAGAAGCCTGGAACTGAAGCTTTGATCCATACTTTCCACAATTCCCAGCTTTCTTGTGTATAGACACAAGACTCTACTTATTGCCATTAGCACAAATTCACTTCACAGGCTCTGAATCATTCGGCACTTCATCTCAAAAAATCGATCTCTCTTTACTCCATAGGCCAGATCACTATCCTATCTTCCTACCTTTGTGGAGTGACTAAGTCTTCTCTAAAACTCCCTTCTTATCTTCAAAACCTCCTAAAACTGATCATTTAAACCACTGCAGCCACTTCCTCACAGCACTGTTGCCCCCCCCATCAGGACTATCACTGCACACCTGTACTTTCCCACACAGCAGTTCCTCCTGGACTTTAATACGGATATTGTTGTGCTACAATGGAACATTTCCAATTATCAATCCTCCTGTTACCATTTCCTCCATCCTGCTGATACTGGGGCAGTTTGCCTAGTGCATCACAGTTAGATTCCACTTATACTGATTATTAGTGTAGAGACAATCATTTGCTTTGGTTAATCTTTATTTGCTGCTATGAATACATAACTATATAGCCATGTTCAGCTCTTCTTCAGCCATGCCATATCAACAGGCTGTGATGCTTTCTATCAGGGTGCTCTCAATGATCCAGGTGTAAAAGGTCCTTAGGACCTTAGAGAGCAGTTTAAAGTGTCTAAGATGGTAAAGACACTGATGGGGCTTCCTCACCAGACTGTTCAAGTGACAGGTTCTCCATGATGCAACACTAAGGTATCAGAAGGTCCTGTCTCTACTAATCACCACAGGGTTCATGAAGGTAGAACCTCCTCTCCTGCTTCAGGCTGATGTCCACTATGAAATCCTTTGGTTCCTTTGGCTGACATTCATGTGAATGTTGTTCTCCTGGCACCAGGTTTTTAATCTCCTCCAGGTAGGTCTTTTCATCATCAGGCATATCACACCAGTGACATCATCAATCTAGACAATAGCTAAAAATGGCCACTGAGTACAGAAGGGGGCTCAGGACACAACCCTGGGGGACTCCAGTGCTGAGGGTGATGGAGGGTGAGACATTTTTGCCCATTCATACTGCTTGTGATCTGCCTGTCAGGAAGTTGGAGATCCACTGACACAGGGATGGACAGTCCTTGTTGATGAGTTTGACGGCGGTGATGAGGGTTAAATGCTGTGCTGTAGTAATTTAACAACAATTTCCAACACTAGTGTCCAGATGGCTCAGGACTGTGTGTAGGAAGTGTGTGATGACATCAGCAGTAGTGTGATTGAGATTGTATATGAATTGTAATGAGTCCAGAGTGTCAGGTAATGAAGAGGTGATAAGTATCGGGGTGACATTTACTGAGGCAGGATTATTATTATTATTATTATTATTATTATTATTATTATTATTATTATTATTATTATTATTATTATCGCTAGTGGTGGTGGTTGTAGGAGTACATTTGACTAGACTAGACTAAACAAATGAAGGCTTTCTTTTAGTCTGGAACACATCCACTCAGCCTAGAATTATCTCCCAGAGCAGAATTCATTTCTGAGCTTGTACTCATTCTCGTCCCTGCAGCGCCTGGATCAGTGTGTCCTGTTCTGTTCGGGTTTCCCTGTTACACACATCGACTTTGTGCTTTATGCAGGAATCTGTATATGCAGACTGTTCTGAAGAGTTGAAGAGCACATTGAAGCTCATGTTTCTGAATTTACACAAAGTTATTTTGTGGAGGACAAGGGTAGAGAAGGTTTTGTTGGAGACGTTTTGAAAGACACTGGAGACATTTTCTTTAAGTGTGTACAAAGTACATAACACAGTCTTAACGACAGTGATATATTATGGATGGGACTTTTTGTAGAATGTATTATTATTACTCCCATATGTAATGCGGAGAAGAAGGGAAGGGAAGGGAAGGGAAGGGAAGGGAAGGGAAGGGAAGAGAAGAGAAGAGAAGAGAAGAGAAGAGAAGAGAAGAGAAGAGAAGAGAAGAGAAGAGAAGAGAAGAGAAGAGAAGAGAAGAGAAGAGAAGGGAAGAGAAGTTTCTTGTCACCTAAAACCAAAGTCTCTAAACTATTTCGGCTGAATTCTAACATTGTCAATGCTTATTTTTTTTGCTCCACCTGAAAAAATATCATATTTTCTAATACTATAAAAAATCTTATCTGGAAAATCATTAGACTTTAATATCTCCAGAATGCTCAGAAGTTACCACAGAAGGCCAGCTCCTTTTATATGTGGTATTTAGTGTGGGGGGAAAAAGTACAAAATTCCACCACAGAAAATCAAAGGTCAAAGATATTGGCAAAATTACAAGATAAAAATGACAAAAAACCACTACATATTTGACGTGCCATGATGCTGACTCACTAGTAAAACATAGTTTGATCTCAGCAATATGTAATAAATAAATAAATAAATAAATAAATAAATAAATATTTGGTAATTACAATAAAAAATAAAATAAATATTTTTAATTAAAATAAAATAAAATAAATACACTATTCGATCAGATTCTACTCTATACAGATATTCTATTAAACTTTATATATTTTTTTGGAGATTGGAAAAAATGTTTTGCATTCAGCCGAAATACCTCACAGACATTGTCTCAAAGTAAGAAGCAACAAATTAAAAAGAGAATGAACAAAATGTGAGCCATGCAACAAGCACCCTGACTGCATTGACACGGAATGACCCACACACTTTCTGCTGACTGAGGAAACCATGCTGTCTAACAAGTCCAGTCATTTCCACTGGCAAGCGGCCAAACAGCCTTTCTGCTCTCCCCGTCTCTACTCTTTATTATCATACAGTGTGTCCACATTACAGAGGAACCACACCGAGCAGCCAGTGTATAGATCGAGCTTCAGAGGTTCCAATAGCACAGCTACGATTCAGCTATTTCACACACACACACACTGGGGATTTAATCTGAATGCTGGCCAAATACCAAAATCCTAACAGAGTAATTGGATGTCCACACAGCAAGAATGAAGAGGAAAAACTCAGGTGCCTGTGCCAAACACAGATTTCTGACCTTGAGAGTCAGGAATAAAAAAAGACAAAGGAAGGAGAAAAAGAAAGAAAAAGAAAAAGAAGAAAGAAGAAAAAAAGAGCTGGAGGAAGAGGGGAAGAAAAAGAGACAAAGAGAGCAAAATGTACAAAAGTAAAACAGCAAAGAGTAAATAATGAAAGTTTAAATTAAGAGAGAGAGAGAGAGAGAGAGGGAGTAAGGGAGAAACACAGCCCTGTTTATCTTCAGATCCCAATAACGATATTAACTTATATTCATATATATGCTGCTATGTCCCTTAAATAATTAATAAGAGATGTTCTTCACTTCGTCATAATGCTTTGGCAATACTGTACATGTATATGGTCATGCCAATAAGGCTTGTTAAAATTGAGAGACAGAGAGAGAGAGAGAGAGAGAGAGAGAGATAGAGAGAGAGAGAGAGAGACAGAGAGAGACAGAGAGAGGAAAATGTGTCAAAAGAGATAATTAAAATGAACTGTAGAAGCCCTTTAACACTACAAGACAAAGTTCTGTTCTTCTCGTCTCTGAGAGACGAGTCTGCATTTTTTGCCCATTCCATCAACAGCTAGACCGAGAAGTGGGAAGCAGGAGAAATGGGCAGGTGTGAGGATCTGAGTGACTGACAAAGGCCAAAATGGATGGCCTCACCTCGCAACTTACAGGAGTTACAAGTATCTGCTGTTAACATCTTGGTGTCAGACACAAGAACACACCTTCAGATGTCTTGTGGAGTCCATGCCTTGATGGGTCTGACCTACACAATACTAGGTAGGTGGATTTAATGTTATGGCTGATCGGTGGATTGATGGAGATTTCTATGTGTAGAAAACAAAATATCTAATAAATAATAATAATAATAATAGTAATAATAATAATAATAATAATAATAATAATAATAATAATAATAATAATAATAATAATAATAATAATAATTATTATTATTATTATTATTGGTGGATTGATGATTTCTATGTGTAGAAAACAAAATATCTAATAAATAATAAACAAACAAACAAACAAACAAATAAATAAATAAATAATATTCAGGAGTCAAAAGAGGAACTACACTTGGAAAATACAATTAGACAAGAAGTCTAGGCAAGAAAACAAAGAATACTACAATAAAAAAGTTTTCTCCCCTAGAAAAATGAGTAGTTGCAAGGGACAAGGAAAGAAGAAAATGAAGAGAAAGCAGTTAGAAGGAAGAGGAAACAAGGAAGCAAGCAAACATGAAAAACTCGGGTACAAGGAATCCATAGCACAAGGAACAAACGAATCATTAAAAATGAAACTTCCTCTTCTTCTTCTACTTCTTCCTCTTCTTCTTCTTCTTCTTCTTTCAGGAGTCTGGGTATTCACAAAGAAACAAGAAAGGTACGAGAAACCTAGAACACTGTTGCAAGGGTCCAAGAAAGCAAAAAGAACATGGTTCAAAGAAGAATGATATAAGAAAATACAGAAACCTACAAGGAAACAAGAGGGAAAATAAGACATGAACACAGATACCAGGGATGATAGGATGGAGCACAGGTATTCACAGCGGACAGAAACAATCCATCATGATTACATAAATCTGACACTAAACATTAATTTATTTAAATATTTCATCATTTTAATTCCATCAGAGACATTTCACGCTAAATGAAGCTGAGTAGCAAGCAACAAGGACACGTGAATCTTTGAGCATGGCATTCTGATAGAGAAATTTGCCGTATTTTTGATACACGATTCAAGGCAGTAAACAGGAAATGGCATGCGGTGGAGGTCACTGATGATTGTGGGTGTTTTATGTTACAGTAAAAAAAACATGACAAAAATGTTGCCCGCCTGGCCTCAGCATACAAAGACCTGAGACCAAGCAAAATGAAAAGAAAAAAAAAACCCCAACCTCACTCACCACCCATCAAAGCTACTACTTCAAGGCAATGCTCCACAAAGCCATGAGGAAGTAAGAGAGATGTAAGGCTTCAGACTGCTCCCAAAGACTCGCAAACAAGAAAGCCTATAAGGATTTACCAATCACCTGAAGTCACGGCATGCGTCTCTGTCCTTCTTTAAAATTGAGCTTTACACAGAGACAAAGACAGAAGGGCACAGGTCTATTGAGGTGATGGAGAAGAGAGAAATGGCCTTTCATACACGGCTCAGATGAAGAAAGGCGTCAGGGCAGACACACAAACCCATACGCATACACAGTCTTCTGACACATCCCGGTACGGTGAGGTTAAATTGAAAACGAGACCTTCGCTTCTTATTAGCGAGGCTTTTTTTTTTTTTTCCCCAAACAGCAAGCTGAGCATCTTTGTCCTGGCTTCTGCGTAATAGGAGAAACAGGAGCAGGACCCACGTTGTGCTGGAGACTGATAGTCCTGGGATTTAAACTCATAACCTGACAGACACAACAGGGCCCTTTAGGCTTTGATTGGATTCTAGCTATATTGCAAGTCATGTAAAAGGGTACTTGAGTGTAAAATAGGATCCTGAGTTGCCCTCTAATCTGAAGATAGCACATCTGATACGAAAGCAAACCATGGCCAGTAGTCTGAGAGATTTTGTATGCATGTTTTTGTGTATTAGTTTCTCAAAAGCAAGGGTTTATGGCATGATCACATCCAATATCCTCACAGCGCATTTTTACGTATTAGCAGCTGACTGGATGAGGCAATAAAGTGTGTTTGGTTGAATACGTTGAAAACGTTGAAAACATGACAAGATGTCGAGAGACGTGTCATCCATGACATCATAACCCTTCTATGCTTTTAAAACATTGAACATCAACACTGGTTCTCAGCACTGTTCATGTACAAGCTGCTTCACCCTGGTCAGAGAGAATCGTGGGAAATATCGTCAGAGAGAATCGTGGGAAATATAGAGAACGATTTGGGAACACGCCCTGGATGGGATGTCAGTGTCACGTAATCAATGTGGCTGAGTGGACCCAAATGGAGAGACAGGAGGCAGATGCGGATTAAGGAGTCTTTAATAAGCATGATGAAGTCAGAAACTGAAATTCTTATCCCAAGGTACTAAGGAAAAGCAACAGAAAGACAATGATGTAAAGTCTAGTGTCCATAAACAGACATGGCAAAAATTGCTAAAAATATAAAACACAGGGAAGAATAATTCCACAAAATATAATTCAACAACAATAAGAAATCCACAAAAGAATGACTACAAAATATATAACAACAAAAGTAAAAAATCCAGACTCGGTAGCGTTAGCTGAGAAAGGCCACGGCTAAGAAAACTCGAGTCTTTGTGATGCAAGGAGAAAAAATAACACCAAAGTTTGGGTAATGGGCACGAAGCGTAGATTCCAGAGAGCGGAAAGAGAAACGTCAGTCCATTACACGGTATCATGCATGCTCACATTCCAATAAGTAGTGTTTCCATTCATGTTAACAAGCTAGCTAAAGTGTTGCATGAACAATGCAAAATTATTCTTATCTTTAAGGTCTTGTACTGTGGTGAATTTCCGAATAAAATCCAGAACTGGAAGTCTGATTTGTTTTTAATTCCTGATGGTACAGTGATTCAGATCCACAAAATAAGCATTATATCATCCACTACATTTCATCTAAACTGCAAGTCTTTCAGTTTAATCGTTTAATCATTTTCTCTCCCCGTGCAAGTCTAATGGTAGACACCTATAAGCCCACCAATGCATGATGCCCTCATATGTTCACAAATACACAGATACAGAAGTATCAGCCAGGTCTAACTGACCAAGTTCTCTGGGTAAGAAGGATAAAATGACTCTCTCCCATGTTAACTATGCACACAGGTAGGAGAATGCACACAGATATGTGTGTGTGTGTTGGGGGGGGGGTTTCGAAGGAAGCAGGTGTTAGCCTTTTCATCCAAAGTTTTATCCAAAGTGACTTCGACCTGAGACTAAAATTTATAGCTAAAGACTCTGTAGAGAGGCGGCAAAAACAAAACAAATCAGCAGAACAGCCTTCGAATCGAGCAAATTGGCTCAACGGCCATATGTTGATTACATAAACGATGACTAAAAAGTGTTAGAAACAGACTGTTTTGTATTTGTTTTTATGTAATTCATATCTTTATTACCCTGAAAATATTACTTAATCCAAGCCGCCCGGCATTTCTGCTGCTGCTGAGCTTTACTTTCCAGGACTGGTACACGTCATGCAGCGATTCAACCAGAGGGACAAAATTGGCTGAGAAACATTTAAAAAGGTGATATCTTGATGTTGGTGGTTTGCCAATAAGACCGAATTGAAAACACCACCGTTCCCATGGTGGACCAGGTGACTCATCTTTATTTTACCTCAACAAATGTGTATTTAAGCCACAGATGATCCAGTGTTGCTTCTCAATCATCAACAGTAACTTTATCTGCGTCTTGTTTATAAAGCTGATATCTACTAACATCGAATCAAGAGACCTTCTGCTTCCTGGTTATGTCATTTCAGCTTTCCCCCGTACTGAACAGTCCAATGATTATTACACAAAAACATTTCTGATAATTAGTTTTGTAAAGTTACCTTGTGTATATACAGTGAGCCTGAATGTTTGACTAGCATATTTACACAGTCCTGCATGTATTCCTAAAGCAATTCTGGGTCATTGTTTCCTCATTTTATCTACATACTTGACTGATACTTGCCCTACTATAATACTGATCATGGCTACAATACATTTCTTAATTTTTTATAATTTTTTGTAATGAGACGCAGTGCACTAATCTGAACAGCTGAAAGTTAAGTCCCTGGCTCAAGGGTCTAATAGTAGACCAGATATTAACACATGCCTGCCGTTTGGGTATCCGTCAAGGGTCTGACATAAGAAGAGATAGAGGGATTAGTTAAAGTGGGATGAGAGGGATGGATGAAATTCCACTGTTTTCTGTATGTTATATATGCCATAGTGTTTGCCTTGAGAGTGAGTCTTCTTCTGGTGTAGGATTATTGTATTGACTTATACCATCTGAGACACTAATTATAACTTGCCTCAAAGTACAGCAAGTTAAACCTCAACCTTTTCCTAAACATCAACAGAACTGTTCAGACTGCACTGGCATCTTCCATAATATCCGTGAAAATGAAACACCAATGGTCTTATCTGCAATATGCTAGGTTCCCTATCCTTCCATACTTATAGTGATTAAAAACATCTTCATCTTGATCCTTATTCGTGTGTCACTGAGATCATCCTGTCCTGTAGCATCACTGTCTGGCACAGAAAGTGCTTCATCTCAGAGAGGAAAGCACTGCAGCACATGGCACAGACTGCCCAGTTTATTACCGGGCAGTATTTTCCTGTCATCGAGGACATCTGCACTGAGAGGTGTATACGGATGTCCTGCATCCTCAGGAAGGATTCATCTCACTCTTCCCAGGAACTGTTTGCACACCACCCATGCGGAAGAAGGCTATGAAACAGCTGGGACAGGATGACTAGAGTTATGAACAGTTAATTCTCACAGGCCATGAGATACCTTAACAGCTACCTCACCTCATTTCATTACTATGACATAATATTTACTTATGCCCAAGTCACTTTACATACTATTTATACTGCTACTCAGGAATATCAACAGACTTTACATTCACAGTTCTGCAATCTTCATAGTTTACTGTGTAGTTTAATATTTTAACCCTAATGTTACATTTGTACATGGTGGTCAGAACGACAGTAAATCCTACTTGACTGATTAAACAAGTACATTTGTAGGACATTCAATCTAAACAGTTAAGGTTATGAGGTGTTGTTCAGAAGGTTAGAGGTTCAACCCTAGCACCACCAAGCTGCTACAGTTAGGCCTTTAAGCCAGGCCCTTAACCCTCTCTGCTCCAGAGATACTGTATCATGGATGACCGTACACTCTGACCACAACCTCCTAAGCTGGGATATGCAAAGAAACGATTTTGCTGTGCTGTAATTTGTATATGACGAATAAAGGCTTTTTCTTCTTCCGAGACAAAATGGCTCCTCAGTTGGTCAATGCTTCTGGTTTTGTAAAGGGCTCTGAAAGGTAATACTGTTAAAGTTCTCTAAGGAACCTCAAAAGTTCCCCAAACAATCCTTTAAAGTGGTAAATGAAAAGACTTTATTTTTTTTAAAGAGAAAGATGCACATGATCACAAAGCTTGGGACATTTTATTTTAAAAGTAGTAGTGCTTTTAATGCTTATTTATGTGCTGTAAAGATGCTACTCTACAGAGGAATCCTGAGCTCTGAGACTACATTGAAAATCTGGTATTTTATTATGGAAATCAGCAGAAAGTTTTAGAGTTTTGAAATATTTTAAAAACAAAGAAAGTAATTGTTTGATATATTTAACATTCTGCACTATTTCTAGGTCCAGGTTTAAATGTAAGCAAATATGTGATGACTGACCGTGTTCCAAATCTTTTGTACAAAAGGTCGAATTTTTCCTCATGTCTAATCTCTTGTACTGAAGCATGTGTTTATACAACACTCTGATGGATTTCATCTAAAATTATAAGTTATTTTAAGGTTTTGCACAAACTTGTGGAGTCTACACCAGTTCGGGTCACACTGTCATTAAAGCAAAAAAGGGTAAGAACTGGTGGTGGCTCAAGTGGTTAAGGCTCTGGGTTGTTGACCAGAAGATTGGGGGTTCAAGCCCCAGCACTGCCAAGATGCCACTGTTGGGCCCTTGATCAAGGCCCTTAACCCTCTCTGCTCCAGGGGTGCTGTATCATGGCTGACCCTGTGCTCTGACCCCAACCTCCAAGGCTGGGAAGTGCGGAGAAAGAATTCCAACGTGCTGTAATGTATATGTGACAAATAAGGGTTATTTCTAATAACAGTGGAACCTCGGCATATGAACTTTCACATTAAGAATTGTAATTTTGCAAGAAATTCACATCAGCATATAAAGCACTTTCAGCATACGAACATACCAAATGCCGGCTAAGTCGCACATATGTCTGGGAGTTGTTCAAAACTTGTTTGGGTCAGTGGAAAGCCAACCAAAATTCGTTATTCGAATTTTACAAAAAAAATTTTAGTCAGCAAAAGCTGCTTCAAAAGAGTCAACCCACAATACCAGCGTTGCCTTTGGCAAGCTAGGTGATTTTTCACATGTTTTTTATTGACAGATTGGTGGCATGGGCGATCTGTTCTATTTTCAGCTCAAGCTTGGTGGAACGACGTCCTGTGTGTGCCCTTGACCCTTGGAAATTGGTAATATTGGTAATATTTTTGGGTGGCTGGAACGGATTATCTGCATTTAGATTAATTCTTATGTGCAAATTTGGTTCACAATACAAATTCTCACCTTAAGAACTCACCTCAACAACAAATTAAATTTGTATGCCGGGGTTCCACTGTACTAAAAAACATATAAAACTAATGTAAAAATTTTTAAATATTCTACTTTACACTCAAGTAAGGGTCAATAATATAATTTGTAATGAAAATTGTTAAAGAATAGAAGCTGCTCTAGATATTCTTGTAAAACAGAGTTAACAAAATGGTCAAATCTACTAATCTTGAGCAGCTAAGAACCCGTAATGATCAAAAATACATAAATAAATGAACTTCTCAGTGCAATCTTACCCCCTTTACAGACAAGTTTAAAGATCTTTGTCTCACAGTCTCTGAGTATCACATAGCTGAAGCTGAATGCTTGTGCATTTTGCAGCACATCAAGTGTCAAGTAAAGGAATAGCGGATGTCGTAGTTACCGGAGGGCAGAGATTATCTAATCAAGGGGTTATTTCACAGCTATTGTTTAGCCTTTTCTAACCTCAGGCTTCCCCATTTTCTCCAGTTATTGCAGCAGGAATGTGATGAATGCCAATTTGGCAAAATAATCACAAAAGCTGTTGTCACAATGCTGTCCCTTTTTTATGGGCTCTGTGTATTCAAGTCAATAATATTTATTAAATACTTCCTATTTAATAAAATAATACCCGCTGGGATTAGTTTGCCACTTGTTTTCCATCTGTAGCCTAAATCAACTGTTTTTTTCCCCCTAATTAGATAATACACGAGATGGTGCATCATTATATATTGATTTGCACTAATGGAATCCATACTGGAGGCATCGTTATATACACATACATACAGCAGACCCATCAGAGCAGCTTTCTTTAATGAAACTTGTCATTTATAAATGAATTGCACCAGGCATTACGTCAATGCTAAGCTGTTTCATTAAAGGGCACACGCTGACTGCTTGCTACGTCTACAAACACGGACATTTTAATTGGATTAAGAGATGCTCAACTTCCAAAAAAAACCACAAAAGCAGTCTGAAGGGAAGAAAAAGAAAATGTTCACCATGTTATAATGCTAATTTTGATATATTTCCATATTATATCATTCATAACGTCAAAGACAAGCAGGAGCGAGTATCTTTGTTGAGGCATGTACACGCGTCCACGTCTCGGTAATTAACATTCATTGCTTTATCATTTGTAGCAGAAATTTACCTCTTTGAGCTTTGAGCTTCAGTAGTGAATGGGGAAAAATCTAATTTGGATGTGTTTAGGCATTTGTTGTGTTAAGCTGTGTGGTCCTAAACACTCCTTTCATAACTGTTTTTGGCAAGGGTTTGGATATTTCGGTTGAAAAATAAGGGATGCCTTCGAAAACACACTTTGATGACAAATGCTCACGCTGGTCTGCGTTAACTGTGGTGAAGAAAAGTAAGTAGTAAATTCTACATGAAACAGAAGACAGTCAAACAAAAACAACCGGATATCTCACTAACTCTGTCAATAACTGATTATCAACTAGCTAGTCCAGTCCAGTAGCTTATTAATAACTTCCTCTTTCCCATGCTAATTAGAGGCATGTGCTGTATGAGAGTCCCATTTAGAACAGGACTACTAAATATCACTAGATTTAATTTTCATTATATGGTACAGCCTTAAATGATAGCGTTTGTAGCCAATTTTCAGTTTTAACACAGACTGCTGAAATCCCATATCAAGCTGATGTCTGAAACTTCACTCAGTCACTTTATAGTGCATCATTCTGGGATTTCTGTGGTTCTGTAGCCATGTCCCAGAGCAGACGGAGAACATCCAGTGCACTCACCAAAAATCCCAAAATGCATTGCAAAAGCTTTGCACAAATGTCGTTGCCTAGAGGGTAAAGAACACCTCTAATACCATTTATAGGAAACATTTATAGGAGTACTGTTAGGAGGGAACGGGGTTCTTCCCAGGTGTTCTTTGTATGGTTAACAGATCTATTTTTCCATTGTGTAAAGAGAATACTGTGCTGCTTTAAGAGCAAAACCAAATGACGCAATTCGTGACATGGTGCAAAAAAGCGTCCTATGTCCTAGCAGGTGATATGCAAAATGGTTAAGATGGCTAAACCTAAATGTTTTGCTGAAAATCTTTGCAAAATCTCTGATTCAAGGCAATAATATATTTTGTTTTATGACCTAGGAAGCTGAAAGGGATTTCTATTCCAGACGTTCCATGTAGCACCTCTTCAGAAAGCTAAGAACCCAAGTTAATTATCCAAAGAACCTCTGTATACAAGTGTGTACAGTTACAGGTATTGTAGACAGTACGTTAGAACATGTTGCTAGCGTATTATCAGAGCTAATTTAAATCTCAACTCTCGTCCAATGAGCGCTCGGAACATTTTGGCTCCTGCCGCAGTCCCATCTGTGTGTAGCGCTCCGGAGAGCACTCAGCGCAGACTGGAACACACGCTGCCGTTAATGAAGCTGCCTTTTTAACGCACATCACAGGGAAGGCTGCCGGCTTTTGTTGTTCAATCACAACACACACCCCCGTGGGGCTATTAGTGTCCATTACGCAATCTGAAAAAAAAAACGAGAGGCTGATCACTCGACGATTCCCAAATGTTATGGGTAAATCAACAAACACGCCATCAGAAGTGGTAACGAGCGCCAGGTAATGTGCCATGTGGAGAGAAAAGTGTGTGGGTTTTCAGAAAAAAACATTTTTTTTTTTTTTTTTAGAGTGATGCCAAAGCGCTGTCATGGTCTGAGACAGTTCAAAAGCAGGAACACAGGCTTTGTGTTTAATAGTGATGAAGCCATTTAGGTGTTAAAAGCATTAAAAGCATTTTCGGTCTCTCTTTCTGTCACACGCTTGCAATGTATTCAGCTGTAGGTCTGTTAAAAAACCCAGACTATTATTAATGAAGCAGTGTCATTGCTTTCTCTTTAGAAAGAACAGAAAGTAAGAGAGGAGAATGAGAAAGGCGGGGTGATGAAATTATTAAAGGGAACTGTGTGTGTGTGTGTGTGTGTGTGTGCGCATGTGTGTGTGTGTGTGATGAGCAAAGGTATGATAAAAGGCAGGGAATCATTTGAGGATTCTGGCCATAAACGATGTCTTTCGATAGAAACAGTGTTTCACATCTCATGTTTAAAAATAATAGTATTTTTAATTGATGTGGTTATTGATGTTTGAAGGCAATTTTATGCTTTTATTTTGCCAGATGAATAGATGAGTAGAAAACACTCAGAAGCAGAGAAGAGCATGCGATTTCACAGACAGAGATAAAGACTGATAAGCTTATATCTTACTATCCTGGTCAACTGCTATACCTTCCTAGCTTTTATGCTAATTACAGGTATGAGAGTCCCTGAGGGTAGAGGGAATCTATATATCACTAAGCTTTATGCTGGATTATGTGATATAGACTTTTCTCAGTTTTAAGAGCAGCAATGTGCATTGTGGGAAAAAGATCATCAAACAGTGGAATATCTGAAACTTTCCAGTGCATCTCTCTGGGATTTCTGTCATTCTCTGGCCATGTCCGAGATCATATGAAGAACATCTAGCTTAGCACGAATGATGTACCCTAGAGGGCAACAAAATACCATAAAGCATTTTTATAAAAATCAATAAAATAGACCGTTTTCTACCTAAAGCACTAAACAGCATGACATGTCACTATTTCTCATGACAGTCTTCTGTATTTCATGTGCATGCTGTTTCATTTGGAAATTGCCTTCATTACTGTCACATATACATTACAGCACAGTGAAATTCTTTCTTCACATATCCTAACTTTGGAGGTCGGGGTCGGAGCTCAGCGGCAGCCATGATACAGCACCCCTGGAGCAGAGAGGGTTAAGGGCCTTGCTCAGGGGCCCAAGAGTGGCAGCTTTGAAGTGAAGTGATGGGGCTTGAATACTGACCTTCCAAGCAACAACTCAGCGCCTTAACCACTGCTATGTTGGACATGTTGGACAATCACAGCTCTTAAGGAGATTTTAAGTCGCACTTGCTTCTGTTTTCCTTACAATAGACTGGCCCTGTTTCCAGCATTCCCAGTATATCATCCACCGTCTTCCCGACTGCGCCTAAATCTCTTACTGAAGATGAATGCATGACAAAAATTAACTAATTATTTATGTACAAGTGTTTGCCTTTATGATATCATTTCTGGCTTAAGCCACACCCTCTTCCACATTGCACATACGTATACTGTAGAAGAAGATAATCACTGTATGTAAGCTGAACTAATACAACTCCAGTTTCAGTGTTTATGAACAGCATTTGCTTTTCCTTCCCAAATAGAACAATGTTCAATAATTAATAATTCAGCCAGAGATAGCCCTGGCATCAGGCTGCAAGAAATCTTCGATATGTGTGTGTGTGTGTGTGTGTGTGTGTGTGCTTACAGTGCTTGATCTCTAGACAGACTGTGAAGCATGTGTTGACCTTTCAGAAATGCACGTACCCAGCCACCCTCCATAATTAACGATAACAGTAATTATAGAATAATTAAGCCCGAAGTTAAAGATCTCGTCTCCTCTGGCTTACTTCTGCTCAGATTTGGCGCTCGTGATGTTTGATCTGTGGACAGACTGGCAAAAGTCTTTTGACCTTTTTTTATGCTACAGAGTTGATTAAATTAGTGCACTCCTCAGCACTCCAGAAGACTGGACCAGACCTCCAGCACAGAGCAGAACACACTGCAGCAAAGAACTAACCCCAACATCAGCAGTCCACAGTTTCATTTACTGAAATGTGTTTTAAATCGGTCTATTTGTATGATTATTGTGAACGAGTATACTCTTTAGTTAGTAAATAAATAAATAAACAAACAAATAAATAAATAAATATATAAAGATATAAATAAATACATAACTAGATAAAATAAAATAAAATAAAATAAAATAAAATAAAATAAAATAAAATAAAATAAAATAAAATAAAATAAAATAAGTAGTTTACTCTGTTGAAAATTGTTAATATGAAAATCTTTTCCAGTATGTAAAACCAGTATGTCAAATAAATCAAATAAATCTGTAAAATCTGTAACCCTTTAATGAAATGAATTCCCACCCTACATCCAGTGCCTCTACTACTGTACATTGATCCTGATCAAGACAAAGTGTTTATACTGAAGGTGAATAAACGTTTCCATCCAATCTTGGAAAATTGACTACATTTCCATAATAACAAGACTTTCTCTCATGTCTGAGATCCGAAGACCTTAATTTTTTTATTATTATTATTTTACTATAATAACATTATTTTTCATCATCATTCATCCCCATTTTTTGAATAATTGTTATTAGTTGTTTTTTTTAGTAGTATTTTGAAGGAGCATTAGTAAAGATTAAAGAATAGTCTCTAATGGTTACGCAGATTCGTCTTTTGAGCGTTTCTCTACTTCTTTCACAAAGCTCCATTTTCAGGGTTCTATGGTGACCCGCAGAGCATCAAGGGACTCGTATCCAAACAAGCAGTCTGGAGCTGAGGTTTCTTTTCCAGTGATTTAATGCACTTGAGGCAGAGCTTAATCCATTGTATGTTTGTTTTTATCATTTTTATATATCATCCCTTTTATTAGTAGAAGTGAAAGAATTTTATTGCACCTTTGTTGGATTATGACCGCTATAATTGCAGTAAGGTCTATGTGATTGTTTCGATATTCATATAGATTTTGACCCATTAACCTTCTTAAACACAGCCATAATAATCAACCATTTCATACTTTTCTGTTAAAAAAAAATGCAATAATTAATACACTAAATACAGTTCTGTTCCAGTATAAAAGGCTGCTGGAGTGAAGCCAGGAAACCGACGATACGAGAGCTTGGAGCCAGTGTCATTTTGTCACCATGGCAACAGCCGAATTTAAGAAAAGGCAACAACACAGTCCTGAGGGTTTAGAAGATTATTGTTGTGGGAAAAAAAATAATAAAAGCAAAAAGGAATATCACGATCATGAATCATTGGGACGAGGAAGAAACAACTCGACAGCAACAACGTGAGCGGGAGCTACATGGCTAATGCTAGCAAAACCGTGTTGGAGAGGTTGCACATTCTGAATAAAGAAAAAAATAACTCAGATTTTGCAATGGGAACTGAGTAACTATGACATTAAATCCTGGCAAATTCACAGATATCCCTCACACAGCCTGTCCTAGCCAATCACAGACAGCTCTCTGTAAACAATTATCTTTAAAATAAAGAGTAAAAACAAAAATCAGAAGAACTTCTATAGTCTTTCGCAACTGGAATTTCTTTTATACTGTACAGTGGACAATGTGATGGTTCTGGCCCAAAACAATTCACAGAACTATTAAAACACAGGAACATATTCAAATCAGATGTGAAATGCAATATTTTTTTTACATTCCTTTCTGTTTATATCTCTCTCCTAAGCTGGTAATTCTTACTAATGAGGTGGAAGTGACCTATGACTTGAGAGAAAGCAGACGCAGGTGTTTATACTCTACAGCTCTGCCGTGTTGCTCCACCTCTACAGATTTAGTTCGGATTTTTTTTGGACCTACGGCTTTGCCATCACTCTGACCAAATATTTAGCCTCTGACGTTCCCTAAAGCGCAGTAAGTATGAGTTATGCTTGCTATGTGATTTCTTTCAGAAAGCAGATCACCCACTTTAGTGCAAGTGGAAAAAATAAGCCCCGGTACTCTGCTTTATCTCACGACGTGTTAATGTGCTTCTGCTTTTTGAAAACTAGTGAGTAAAAGTCAGACTAAGATGTTAAACTGCTGATCTTTGAAACGTTGTGTATTATACCATGTATTAATCAATCATTCATCCATCAGCAATTGATCGTGTTTGCGTCGTAGTATATCTGAGAATATACACTATATTGCCAAAAGTATTCGCTCACCTGCCTTGACTCGCATATGAACTTAAGTGACATCCCATTCCTAATCCATAGGGTTCAATATGACGTCGGTCCACCCTTTGCAGCTATAACAGCTTCAACTCTTCTGGGAAGGCTGTCCACAAGGTTTAGGAGTGTGTTTATGGGAATTTTTGACCATTCTTCCAGAAGCGCATTTGTGAGGTCACACACTGATGTTGGACGAGAAGGCCTGGCTCTCAGTCTCCGCTCTAATTCATCCCAAAGGTGTTCTATCGGGTTGAGGTCAGGACTCTGTGCAGGCCAGTCAAGTTCATCCACACCAGACTCTGTCATCCATGTCTTTATGGACCTTGCTTTGGTCACTGGAGCACAGTCATGTTGGAAGAGGAAGGGGCCAGCTCCAAACTGTTCCCACAAAGTTGGGAGCATGGAATTGTCCAAAATGTCTTGGTATGCTGAAGCATTCAGAGTTCCTTTCACTGGAACTAAGGGGCCAAGCCCAGCTCCTGAAAAACAACCCCACACCATAATCCCCCCTCCACCAAACTTTACACTTGGCACAATGCAGTCAGACAAGTACCGTTCTCCTGGCAACTGCCAAACCCAGACTCGTCCATCAGATTGCCAGATGGAGAAGCGCGATTCGTCACTCCAGAGAACGCGTCTCCACTGCTCTAGAGTCCAGTGGCGGCGTGCTTTACACCACTGCATCCGACGCTTTGCATTGCACTTGGTGATGTATGGCTTAGATGCAGCTGCTCGGCCATGGAAACCCATTCCATGAAGCTCTCTGCGCACTGTTCTTGAGCTAATCTGAAGGCCACATGAAGTTTGGAGGTCTGTAGCGATTGACTCTGCAGAAAGTTGGCGACCTCTTCGCACTATGCGCCTCAGCATCCGCTGACCCCGCTCCGTCAGTTTACGTGGCCTACCACTTCGTGGCTGAGTTGCTGTCGTTCCCAAACACTTCCATGTTCTTATAATACAGCTGACAGTTGACTGTGGAATATTTAGGAGTGAGGAAATTTCACGACTGGATTTGTTGCACAGGTGGCATCCTATCACAGTTCCACGCTGGAATTCACTGAGCTCCTGAGAGCGACCCATTCTTTCACAAATGTTTGTAAAAACAGTCTGCATGCCTAGGTGCTTGATTTTATACACCTGTGACCATGGAAGTGATTGGAACACCTGATTCTGATTATTTGGATGGGTGAGCGAATACTTTTGGCAATATAGTGTATCTTTTGCTGCATCTGAAATCACTAAGTTTACGATACAGACACCGAAATGTCTATAGAGCAGCAGGAAAATGAGCCTGAATTCAGACAGCGTGAGCTCAGGAAATGCATTCATCGTGACACACTGTTACATAAACTATCTGAACGTTACAAACTGCCTAGCAACCTGATAGCACAAAGCCTGAAGAAGTATCCGACAAGCATTCGGCTGCATTCGATGCAACAATAACAAGTACCTGTTTCCTTTAGTGCTCATTAAACTATAGTTTATTTATATTTATATACGCTGTGGTATATCCTGAGCAGTGAATGCTGAGTTTGTAGAAGTAGTAGATGTATTGTGCACTACGCACTATCCAAGGAGTAGAACTTTTACCCAATTCAAACACAAAAGTTCTGCGAGGGTCAGAAATGAAACACAAAATACTTTTAACGCAACCATTCAAAAGTTCGGGATCACATGGAAATTTCCTCGTTTTCCAGCAGTTTGTGAGGTTCTATGAAGGTAGTAAGAAACCTCTTTCTTTCTGATCATTTTGAGTCACAACTCCTGATGCTCCAGAAACTAAACTAACCTAAAAAGGCCACTTTTATTGCTTCCTTAATCACTACAACAGTTTTCAGCTGCGCTAGAACAATTACAACATGTTTCTCTGATAATCAATAAAATGATTAACTTTAAGGATTAATGAAAATAACATGAGACTGAAACAGAGGACTGAGGGTTGCTGATAATGGGCCCTCTTTAAAAATCATTGGATTCAGGTTTCCTTTGGAAAACAAGGAAGATTTGAACGGTAGTGAAGGTTATCCAACAGCCCCAGAAGATCACATGTCCCTAATAAACATTCACCGCTGTTCCATGTCACCTCTTATCAGTATATTTTATCCTTAACTCCTGGTTTCTGGATGTTTCATGGTCAAGCTTTTCTTGCTGTCGTCTCACTCATAGTTTTGTGTCTACCTGGAATTCCTTGTATCCATAGTGTACAGTTGCTTGTTTTTTGCACTTAATAAAATATAAATCTATCACTGTATCCACCTTGGCCTCTATTTCCTGACACGGATTTTGGATTAGCGAGTGAAAATGAAGAGAACTATCGATTTATTAACCCCTATAATCAACCCCATGCATGGTTCCTGCATACAGAATGAGTTTCTAGCTGCGTCCCAAATGACTTGCTACACTAGTGCACTATGTACCGTACCATCTAGTGTATTTAAGAACGGTCGTATCACCTCAAAAGGAACAATGAAGTAATGTGTCGTTTAACAGCCGATAGCAAATGATATCAAATGCATGTAATGTGACGCCCTAGCTTTAGCAGAATACATGGTGAAAATTAAATCACACAACACGGGCTAATTTAAAAAACATTTGTAAGATGTCGACATTTGTTGTCGTCGGTAAGTAAAGCTGCAAGTGTCGAGGGCATAAAGTGTCCAACATTCCACACTTTGCTTTTTTGATTGAATGAGTGCATCATATTGTTATTTGGAGTGGTCTGGATTAAAATCTTGTTTCTTCTTTAGCACGGTTTGAGCATTCTATCTCACCAGAGATATCTTTCTTTAAGTATGTGACTCTCTCACAGCTGAAAATGAAAACAGAGACGGAAACTGCTGCTGAAAACCTGTCTGCTGGCAGAAAAGGTGAAGCGGCCACGGGACAGAGGAGATGGACCTACCTGAAGTAGAGGGTGACATCTACAGAGTCCCGCCTCAGCAGCGTCCAGTTCGCCAGCGTCCAGCCCACTTCTCCTTTACACACCGTCCTCACTGATACACATCACACGCATGACCTGGACAAAACAACAAGCGTAACAAACACTCAGTTCATGCTTATATATAAGAAAATAATCATCACTGAGATAAATACATGCTTGTTATATATTTCTAATATTAAACAAATCCTATTAGAAATTAACAAGAAATAAAGCACGACGCTTTTATTCGAAGGTCATAAGAAAAGGGAACAAAAGGTCATTTTTCAGATTTTCATGCAGCTTCAGATTCGAGATGTTTCAAAGCACAAACTGACCTCGGTTAAAAGCTGACTTTCAACAAAAATAAAAGATTCTGCACAGCCGCCGTTATAGCAGGACCACTGACTCGAAATAGATTTTTTTGTCTACTGTAATTACCTCTCTGTATAATTAATAATAATTGTCTCTGAAACAGCAGTTTTCATTTCTAGAGCCTTTTGTAAAAACAGTGTTTATCCCTCCTGTGCAGATGCAGAGAATATTATAATTATTATATTTTATGCCAAGCTGTTCGGAATCTACGGGGTGATTTTGCTGGAAGGTTATGAAACGTTAAATTTAAAGGAACTGTTTGAAAATGTGAATCTCGATATTGTCACAGCCAAACCATGGCCAAGCTAAAACGGCTAATTTGGCCGTGTGGTCAGGGTGTGTGTGTGTGTGTGTGTGTGTGTGTGTGGGAAGGGGTATACTGTGTCTCTGCTTTCAATCACAGTAACACCAACCAATCAAAGGCATCTGTAAACTCATGTATACAGAAGAGGGCAGACAGCGCTTTCCTCGGAGTGTGTTACACAGCAAGAGCAGCGGTTCGAAAAGGTAGGGCTGGCTGATGTCTTGTGTCTTGGAGGAAGCATGTGTTACTCTTGATACAGAAGAGCTAGCTAGTGGTGGGAAGCAGCAAAAACAGAGAAACATCCAAAAAAATGACAATTTCCTTTAGAGTAACCCAGAGGTGTCCAATCGTATCCGCAAAGGGCCGGTGTGGGTGCAGGTTTTCATTCCAACTGAGTAGAAGCCACACCTGAGTCTACTGAAAGCCAAGATCAGTTGATTAGCCAGTTGGAATCAGGAATCAGGCCCTTTCTGGATGAGATTGGACACCCCTGGAGTAACCCATCGCTCCAAACATATCTGATTAAAATCAAAACCCTTTTCTGTCAAATTAAAAACTATTTCATGTTTCTGTTGATTTACTGCAGGTCAACAAAACGAAATACATAAATAAATACAGTCTTTAAATCAAACCAGTTATAACTAATTTACTCGGCTGCTCCCTGCCATCAATTTCTATGTCATGAAGATGAATCTTAATCTTTACTCAATTACCATCTCTACACTGTCCTGCCAAAGCAACGCTGCCATTCAGTGACTGAACATCCCTCATCTCCTCACCCAAACTCCTTCCTAACACACTTTATGTCTGTATACACACACCTTGCTGTATTGTCTTTGCCATAAATAACACTGAGTTGGTGTCGTCAATTATTCATTATAGAAAGTAGCACAGTTTTGTTTGTTCTGCCAGAAGAGGAAAATGTCCATGTACAGAGTAACAAAATATTGGAAAAAAAATTCTCAGACAATACATAAACACACACACACACACACATATACATAATACATATATTATAATACATCTCTAGAATAAAGTATTGGAAAGACGGATTTTTTCACAACACTGACAGACATACATTATATTTTGATTTCACTTCTTCAAGCACACTGTAAAGGAAGGAATTTTATTTCTATTTAGATTCTATTTTACATTTACTTTCACTGACTATGTACAGCAGGTACTTTATTTAATCATACTTTATTGCTACACCTGTTTTATTATTATGTAACATATTTAATATTCAACATATTTTTATTATTATTATTATTATTATTATTATTATTATTATTATTATCCATTACACTTGTGCAGGTGTGCAGTGCAGCTTTCCCGTTCACTGTGACCATTAAAGCATCTTTTGCTACTATCTGATCATTTTGTCATTTCATGGTTTATGTTTTTAATAAAAAGCATGAGAGAAACTTGCATTATTTTATTTATTTTTCTATTATTTCACCTGCATCTGTATAGCAGACACTTTATCACCCTCTATTGCTATACTTGTTTTATTATTATTATTATTATTATTATTATTATTATTATTATTATTATTGTAACTTTCACTCTCTCTGTAACCATTAAAATATCACATAAGCGCTAAAGTTCATTTTGAGGTTTAATTTTTTAAACAAATGCAAACCAAATGCGCTGCCACACTATTACAATATTCTTTATCTAATTGAAGGTAATTGAGGAAAAACGTAACGTTTGATGCTGAAATATACATTTTCATGTCTAATCAGCAATTTATGGATAATGTATGATAACCGAATGATATAATGTACTGATTTCCCACAGGATATGTACGGTTAAATCATGACCTGTGTATTACTGCTCCAGTAAACAACTTGAATTCTGCTATGACACGCATTCAGTCTTAGAAAGCTGCTTAGCTAAAGCACAGCACCGGCACTGACGCCAACACTTCTAGGAGGGTAAAGATTGAGTTAAATTTGATCAGCATGTTCCTGCTCGCTCGCTCTCCTCTGAAGTGCACTCATCCTGCAGCTCACTCTCTAATGCAGACTCAGACGCTGCCAAACTCCCTAAATGCAGCTACAGAATCTGTCGGAAAAAGCCTGCCAGCGAACACAGGAACACGGCTTACTGCATAAATATAAATACGTAAAGATGTAACTATGATGTTACTATGTAAAATGAAATAATCTGCGCTAATTTAGTTAACCCTTTTGTTATTCTTGGGGTCAATTTGACACCCATTTAATGTTTAAAATATGTTTAACATATATTTTTGCTTCGTTTTTAATAACTTTTCTTAATTTAATGGGGACAACCAGGTAAATATGTGTCATGTACACATTTTGTGGCATCAGTGTTTCACTGAGGTCACTGTAACAATCAATTTGATTAATCTTCCATTTTAAGGTCAATTTGTGAAATTTTATGGTGATTTGTTAATCTTTCTATAGCCGCACAATAGAAATACTGGGTGTTTAAGAGAATGGGCTATTGGAGGGGGTTAAGAAGAACTGAGGGCAAGAAGCCTTTATTATCACCACACATATATTACAGCACAGTGGAATTATTTTCTTCACATACCCCAGCTGAGGAAGTTGGGGTCAGAGCACAGGGGCAGCTATGATACAGCATCCCTGGAACAGAGAGGGTTAAGGGCTTTGTTCAATTGTGAGTGGAGCTTGGTGGTGGTGCTGGGGCTTGAACCCATATCCTCTGATCAACAACCCAGAGCCTTAACCACTTTAGCCACCACTGCCCCGGATATTTTGGAGGTTTAAATTGCTGTTGTCTAATTGACCCCAAGTACAAAACATGTCTAAGTTTGAGGATAACATGAGGGTTAAACATCCATGTTATAGGTTGAAATAACACTGTTGTTAGAACACAGACTCGGAGTAGGATGCAAGTGCAGGTTAAATAACAATAATAACAAAGCAGACAGTCCAAATGCATGAAAATATAATATAAAAATGTAATCCAGAAACAGGTAGAGATCAGGAAATCAAGGTCAAGATCTATCAAAACTGTGAACAAGCAAGAATCAGAAACTGAACAAATACATGAGGGATTAAACAGACAGACTAATCAAAAGGAAATCCCAAAACAGGTGACACTACTCATGACACGTTAGATCAACAACCAGTGGCCAATACAGGATCAGTGATATGAATCAAAATGAAACACATGGCAACGTAAATAAAGCCAACACGAGAACAAAAAGTGGCTCGGCTCGCTCATTCAGAGGCAGCTGCACATAATAGATCTGTTACCAGTGAATGACTGAATACTTCATATTCCAGCACATAGAGCTTGGAAAAGTTTGCTCATTTATATAGACTTTAATCTTCTCTTCTGTTCAGTCTTTATGATCTGCCAATGATGCTGCATCAGGACAACCTCGCAACATAATACTGTCATCCAACCCTTATCCACATACATGAGCTCAGAGAGAGGGAGAGAGAGAGAGAGACAGAGAGACAGAGAGAGAGAGAGAGACAGAGAGAGAGAGAGACAGAGAGAGAGAGAGAGAGAGAGAGACAGAGAGAGAGAGAGAGACAGAGAGAGAGAGAGAGAGAGACAGAGAGAGAGACAGAGAGAGAGAGAGAGAGAGAGACAGAGAGACAGAGAGAGAGAGAGACAGAGAGAGAGACAGAGAGAGAGAGAGAGAGAGAGAGAGAGAGACAGAGAGAGAGAGACAGAGAGAGAGACAGAGAGAGAGAGTGACAGAGAGAGAGAGACAGAGAGCACAGTCAGCATCATCGGTGGTGGCATTGTCAGGATTCAAACTCACGAATCTGATCGAACGAATGTGTTTGTTTATATCATGAATAAATGAAAGGATGAATATGTTATTACTGATTATATTATTTAATCTAATTGAATTCAATAAGGTTTTTAATAGGGAAAGAAAGAAAGAAAGAAAGAAAGAAAGAAAGAAAGAAAGAAAGAAAGAAAGAAAGAAAGAAAGAAAGAAAGAAAGAAAGAAAGAAAGAAGAGGAGGGAGAGAGGGAGGGAGTCAATCTGCCAATCTATCTATCTGATTCTCTGTCTGTCTGTCTATCTGTCTGTCTGTCTGTCTGTCTATCTATCTATCTATCTATCTATCTGTCTGTCTGTCTGTCTGTCTATCTATCTATCTATCTATCTATCTATCTATCGAAAGAAAGAAAGAAAGAAAGAAAGAAAGAAAGAAAGAAAGAAAGAAAGTTACTTTCTCTAAGTAACAGCCATATTTTATGAAAGAGGTTGTTAAGTTGTATCTTAAGATGCTTAGTAAAGTAGCTTACTACTGATTTATTTATCACCAGGTTATCCGGTGTGACTTTAATGTTTCGTAATCCCTGCTGTGGTTGCTGATGCAAATTAGGCATGGAGTAACAGGAATCACACAAACACAAATGATGCAAAGGACAAAAAGCATTTAGTGTAAATGTGACATTCCTTTAATCGCAGCTGCATCGTGCTGGAAATCCGACTTCCCACAATGCAGTGTGGGTGTAGATCAGACTCCTAATGATGAGGCTGTGAGTTCAAATCCCCTGCAGTGCTGCACATGTTCCTCTGCTGCTGAGCAAAACCCTTTTCATCACTTTCTACACACAGAAATGAAAAGACAAATGACACACACACATACCCAGTCTCTCCAACTAAAGTTTAATTTAAGCTTAGGTTTAAAGACAGTGCTGTTATTTTTAGCCACCTTTATCTCACCCTGTATAACGTTCATTAACTTTCCTGACCCTGATCTGGAATTTATTTGAAAGAAAGCGATAAAGTAATTTTCACAGGAAGCTGTTTGAACTCTCAGTTTTTTTGATGGCAGATGGTAAATATTGAGTGAGCAAATATTGATATACAGGATATACTGCATACTGAAACACTCGCAACTAAAGCCAGCAGCGTGTTGGATGAATCTTATCCGATTCCCTTTATTCCGTCTCTCCATGCGGCTAAACTGACAACAGCCATATCTAAAAATATTCATTCTGTTGATGATACATTTTCATCAGGGTCTTTGTCAAGGGTACATCAGTGAGGTGTGTTTTCACTGAAGAACCACTTCAAATCAATGAACCCATAGCCTTTCAAGACTACTTACTACTTTACTCTCTTCCCAGCCATTAGCCGGTATTAACCTTCTGCTTGCCGAGAGGGCCGTTATTAAAAGTTTTGGATGTAAAGATTGCTGTAAAACGTGGAGACGTGGCTGTTGAACGTATATGAGAATACGAACTGCCTCGCCGTAAGAACACAGCTGGAGCACATCCAATCAATTTACCTCTGACCAAAAACCCAACCTTTCATCTCGGAGCGTAGAGAAAAGTGTCTCAACTACACAACATGTCTAGTCACCGAGATTAAAGACTCAGAACTTTCAAATAAAATGGAAGTCTATTAAAATAACGTGCAATTTTCTGTGATTTTTGGCTAAAACCTGGGCTTCACTGCACACTGTTATGCAATAAGTCAGGAATAAAACGTTGCAAAAAATCAGAAGAGAATATAGTGGGATTTATTTAGTATTTAGTGTTATATGATTCCAAGAAAACAAACATACGATTCTGAAACATATTTCTAGACATTTCATATATTTACTGTCTATCTATCTATCTATCTATCTATCTATCTATCTATCTATCTATCTATCTGTCTGTCTGTCTGTCTGTCTGTCTGTAATCGAATAAAGCCTGGGCTTTTCTGCAGACTGTTATACAATAAGTCAGGAATAAACTGCTGCAAGAAATGAGAAGAGAAAGTGAAAATATATTGAATATAATCAGATTGATTATAGTATTTAGTATTATATGATTCCAAGCAACCAAATATAAAATTATGAAAAATATTTCTAAACATTTTTATCCATTTCAAATGTTCTGCTTGTAGATGATTTTGCGTCTTTCTAAAAATAAATGCTTTATAAGAAAGCTCAACCTCAAACCTGTAATGAGTACAAAAGTCTAGAATTAGGTTTTGATAATCTAATCATACTTGGTTTGTCATAACCTTATTAAAGTAAATACCAGACACATTTGACTATATTCCAGATATTTTCACTTTACTACAACACCATTTTTTGCAGTGTGCTCATGCTGTTGTGGGAAAATAATCAAAGTTGAGGTGATGTTGAGAAGATGATGCAACTCAGTGCAAAGTTACAGTAATATTACCACAGCAAAGTTGAAATTTTTTTAATAAAAGTTTAATAAGTTTTCTTGGACCACCGTGACTTGCCAAAGATTACATTTTTTTATTACAGAAAGTCATGGCATACATTTTATCCCTTTATGCTTGCTGAGCAGGTTTTGGTGGCTCAGTGCATAAGGCTTTGATTTATATTTACAGCATTGGGCAGACGCCGCTATCCAGAGCAACTTACAGAAGTGCTACTGAAATCTCTGTCAATGAATACATTGATACTGGTTTATAGACTGAGAACAGCATCAGGCTAAAAACTCCAGGAGGAAAAACAGCAAGTAAAGCACACAGACAACAATTTTTGTGTGTGTGTGTGTTAGTTTAAGAATTTCTGGAAGAGGCAGACGTGGTTTTGAACACAGCCGGTGAATGGACATGAAGGGGAAGTTCATTCCACCACCAAGTGACCAGAACACAGAAGAGTCTTGATGATTTAGAGATGAGAAGGTCATGAGTTCAAATCCCAGCACTGAAAAACTAACAAGGTTTGTATCCTTAGAACAAGAAGCTTAACCTTCAGCTCGATCCCAAACAAGCTAATGTACTGAATCTGTCTGTCTATCGATCTGTGCCTCTATCTGTCTGTCTGTCTGTCGATCTGTGACTCTATCTGTCTGTCTGTCTACCTGCCTATCTATCTATCGGTCTGTCTGTGTCTCTATCTGTCTATCTATGTCTGTCTGTCTGTCTGTCTCTCTAGTCACTCATTCTTCTATCAGACCCTCAGTGCACTGCACACATATACCAGGCTGCCAAATTGTAATCACAATGCACCATCTTTTCCACACCTAGCTGTTTATAACCTAAGATATACTAAAAAGCTTCAACAGCATTTGATCTGAACATGTGATAAAAGACCACATCTATTTGAGTCTCTGTCCTGAAGATTGGACATAATGTGTCCACTTTCGCTGTTCAGCCAAACCGCTTAACAGGATTATCTAAAGAGCAGGATATCATTCATTAAGCGTGTACTGCATACAGGACATGTCACCAGAACGGACAAGGAGCTGAACCTTCCTTCACACAGAGATGAGTGGATTTCTGGCTGTCCTGGGACTTGAACTCAAAACCTTCCGGTAACTCACGTAAATCAGAAAAATGTCTGCACACAGATCCTTTTCAGAGTGTATGGGGAGGTGTGGGATGGTATTAGCATAGTGACCAGCATAGTAAGCATGATTTTGCAAAACACAATGCAATAAACTGTACTTTAAAGACACAAAACTGCTTACTAGGCACATTTTTCCACCTTTAAATTTCTGCCAAATGCGAAGGCTACCCTTGCTGATTCTACCAATCAACCCCAGATGGAGGATATGACCTGCAGAAAAGCCGTACATGTCCCAAATCTCTTCAATTACATGGGTGGAATTAGACACAACTCTGTATCTGACATGACTCAACAGGTTTTACTTTGTGCCCTGGGTAGTGCACTACATGAGGAGTCAATTTCCAATCCAACCGCATAACAAGTTACATACATAAATTTGTCAAGAACCTTCAATTACAACTAATGACCCATAATTTATTTGATTTCTGTCATGCAGAGTTGTAGAACTGCATTGTCTAACAGGAGCTGATGAGATCCAGAGCAGACAGATGTAAAGCCTTAGTGATGTTAAACAATGTGGATCCTGACTCCATGCCTTATTGAACACACATCTGTCTCTGCAGCTGTTTAGGAGAGGGTGGCTAATTTAAAATAACAAAGCAAAGCTGAGGCATGATAACAGAAAGAACCATTAGGCATGAAAGAGGTACTTCTGGTGATGACTAAAAGACGTGATAGTAACAATTACGCTAAAGCAAACGAGCTTCTTGATCATTCTTGAAACGTAAGCCCCTGTAGAGAGCGGTGCATCTAAACGAGAGTGTCTCCAGGTCTCTGAATGACATCTACACTCGACCCTTCAGTACCAGAGCTGCTAAAATCACCAAAGATTCCACCCACACACGCCAGGAACGGTATGTTCTGCTTCTTGCAATCAGACAAGCGCTTACAAAATCTGATGGAGATTCTACCTCAGGCCATCGGACTCCTCAACAGGAACATGTCCATCTTACAGATCTCTTTAGGGCAGATTCCAAAGGACAGTGGTAGCTCAAGTGGTTAAGGCTCCGGGTTGTTCAGGCTCCAGCTGCCACTCGAGCAAGGCTCTTAACCCTCTCTGCACCAGGGACACTGTATCATGGCTGACCCTGTACTCTGATCCCAACTTCCAACATTGGGATATCTGAAGAAGAATATGTGTTGTTATATGGAACATATCACACATCAATTAAGCCTCTAAGTAAGTAAGGAGTTCACTATTCTAAGTTGTACACTCTATATAACTGTGTACATAACACATAAAAATCTTGAAACCTGACCCTTATACAGTTAGTTCCTATCCACTAATCTGATTACGAATGCTTATATCGAATATAACCACAAGGGACAGCGGACAGTCCACCTGTCTGCTAAGTAAAAAAATCGCTAAGTAAAACTCCATTACTAGCAGCAGTCTAACCGAAAGAGTTTCTATAGTAGAGTTAGCAACATCATCAGCAGGCATGGCATCTAATAAATACAGTTTCTGACATAATATGAAATTTTCGTTTGAACAGACGAAGATGAAGAGGAAGAAGGGAAGCAGGTTCCCCCGGAAGCACCGTTAACAGGAATGTAAAAAATTAATGAGAGCTAGCTAGCCGGCTATCTGACAGGCTACAGTGAGCATAACCTGTTTTAGGATCTATTTCCTCTAAAAAATAAGCAAACTGTTAGACTATATTGTATCTGAAATGTCAGTTACTCAACAGTTTCTCTCTTTTCCAGAGGCCAAAAAAGGAATTTTGTTCCCGTATTCAACATTGAATTTCTTTGCCATGTGAAATTCCACAGTGGTGTTGATGAGTCGGATGAAAACAGACACTCAGGGCTTTAGGAACCTGTAGTTTTTCAGATTTTGCCTAGGCTACTAGGGGCAATATATTTTTATAGAAAAAATTTCTTCACAGAAATGTTTCTCTCCAAGGTAAATGTTGAAATCAAACCCAGTTCTGCTCTCTGACAAGTGTTTGTTTATAATCATCTAAAATTGAAGGTGTTTCTCTTCACCCACTAAAATTCTGTGTAAGGTTATCCAACAGAGGGAAAAACACACATCTCACACTGAAATCCTGACTCATTTGATATCGGACTCACAGCCAGAAAATCATTCATTTGTTTACACTGATTAAAAGTGTCCCATAAGTTCACCGGCAGAATGAAACAGAACATGTACTGGGGAGAAAAAAAGGGGGTTAATTACTGACTACTATAAACACACTTACTTGTGCAGTATTGCTTAATTAGGATTGAGATCAGGATGTGAAGAGCACTATGTGTATTTATCGGATTCTTACTAATGTGGAAGCTTCATTTCTTGCGGACGTTTGTGAATGACGGACCGTCTGGATTTTTTTTATTTAACTTTGTGAAGCAATAGCCAAAAGCTTGAGCATAATAATTGCAATATATTGTTTAGTACGTTATATTAGAGTGCCAAGAGTGCTGTGTCCCCTCCCAGAGGAATATTAACGGCTGGTTAATTTCAGTCGTGGCAATCTTTTTGTTCTCGTACGTCAGTTCCTGACAAATGCTCTATGTGTAATGCGTCAGTGGCGAGACGGCGTGTGCACCCATGACTCACTCGCCCCATTCATTCATTTCAGACACTGTTTTTTAATTTAATTAAATTTCCTAATATTAAACAGACGAATTCGCGGTCTGGTATCTCAGCCTATAGCTTGCTCTCTCACAGATCCAGGGTCCCGGGCTCAGGCTTGAGCTCATGTCTGTGTGGAGAGTCCATGTGAGTTTCTTCCATGTTCTCCGGTTTCTTCCCACATCCCCAAAGCATGCCAGTGGGTTTACTAGCAACTCTAAATTCCCCAAGCTGTGAATGTGTGTGTATCCTACTCAGATCTCACACCTAGTGTCCCATTTCCACCTAAACCATGATAACCAGCATAAAGTGGGATGAATGTTCAGTGAATGAATCTTTTGAAGGGGAAATGTGATATTTGTGATGTGGGAGACATTGAGAACATTCCGGTGCTGGTTTGTTAGATTACTGGAGGTTAGAAGGTATAGAATATTATTTGGAGAAAAATTTAGAATGGAAACCAGAGAGGCTGATATCTCTCGCTTTCGAAGAAACAAACAACAAACCAGAACAAACTAGAATCTTTCTACAACTGGAATTGTGCAGGTTGAGTTCCATCTCTTTTAAGACTAGAAGAAGAAAGAAATTACAAATGTTTTCTGACACCAACACATCTGCTCATCATCTCACAGTGTCTTCCAAACTCCATCTGAATCTTGTAGCTAGGTCAGTTTTTCTGAATGAAATGAGCAGGAGTAAATATAGCAGTGAAAATGACTTCCTCCTGTGCTGGATGGTCGAGAGCCGGAATTCGGAATTGCACCACATGAAACAGAAAGGTGAGAAACACTGTCAGATTCAGACAGATGAAAATCAAAAGCAGTGTGATGCGTCACACCACACGGGCCTGTCAGAAAAGCCTCCACCTTATACCCTTAAAATGGGAATAACCATCATCATAATCCAGAGCATTATTAAAAAATCTATCCAGACAGCAAAAAAAAAAAAAAACAGAGAAATCCATATTACCAGAAACAAAGATCAGGAATTATGAACAAGGAAAAACTTTAACAAAGACTGAATGTTTAATGATTTTGACTCAATGCCATGACCACACAAGAGGCTAAACTGGAGAAATTGCACAAAACAGCGACAGAAAACGGGAAAGAACTAGTAAACAAAAACCAAAACACAAGTTACAATAAGAACACAGCCTGTCCACCGTCCTCAGATGGGTTTCATGACAGGAACTCTCATCTGGTTCTTCTTTGAACCTCTCAAATACCGAAACCCTTTGCTATAGAGTTCTACACAAACCCTTTTAAGGTTCTCTAACTGGGATAAAAGAACCTAGATTCTAAAGTGCACTGTGTTTATAACTCCCTTTGTACTTTACAAAGACTTTTTTTTATTATTCTTTTTAAAAACTACAGAATGTCAGAAATATTCAGAAGTCTACATTGCACTGAATTGTTTTATACACCGCATGAGAAACCATGTGATTTATTCTCTGAGAAATTAGCCTAGTTAGCGAAAATATTTATCCTAATGATGCAGCATTAGCTGTGATGTATGAGGCTCCTTGGTATGCTTTTGTCCGAGTCTGCGTGTATAAATTACTTTTATTCTGGAGTAATTAATGATGAAACTATTAGTCAATTTTCTGTAGCATAGTTCACTAATATCAGAGCAAGCACTAAGGACAAAATGAGCTCCGGTCTACAAGACTCCTCTCAGGTCTGAGAATACGGTCCGAGCCGACAGTGAAAACAATCCAGACCGCCACCAGACATGAGCCAAGTGCTCAGACAGATCCTCTTTCAAGATTGTCCTGTCCTTATTTTTTGTTCTGAAATCATGATTGTTCTTATCCAGCCAGCCTTCACTGATGTCTCACCTGGTCTGGAGTGAGATGATTTAGAGGACACCGGAAGGATAGTAATCTGTGCTGAGAAGAAGAGATACACACGCACGTCTGACCACTTTGAGCTCCAAATCAAAACCGGACAAATTGAGTCTCACCTTATCCAACCCTACGACGGAAGATTGGGTCTGAGAGATTTTTTTTCCTCTCATGAATAGCAGGAGGGCAAAACATTTCGTTTGCCAAACTCATAACACACAATATCTTTTAAAAACGCAGTTGAGGCTTCACACTTTTTTCAAGCATCAAACATGCAGGAAAAACACAGAAGGTGGTGTTCTATACCCCAGTAGACATGCGATGATATTTAACTTACATCATAAATTCTTGAATAAAAGTCTTTCTGCTTATTTCTGCATGTTTTGGAACATGATTAATAATCAGAATTATTAGGAAAACACTAATTACAGTGCTGCCTACATTTCCTTCACCTTTCATGCCTTTTTGCAGCTGGATAACAGAAAGGTCA
Organism: Hemibagrus wyckioides; assembly: GCF_019097595.1. NCBI lineage: Eukaryota > Metazoa > Chordata > Actinopteri > Siluriformes > Bagridae > Hemibagrus > Hemibagrus wyckioides. The sequence goes on from NC_080722.1 coordinate 6,647,259, forward strand.
TCATTTTAGTGGCATAAAAACAGATGTCCAGAACTGACACCTCACTGTCTCACCAATGCCTACAAACATGGCCGCCTTGGACTCACGCCTATGAACCATTTGCACTTCCTTGATCCCAGTCACCATCCTTCTGTTCACTTATAGTATGTTTAATTAGTAAGTTTTGTTGTTTCATTTTATTACTTACGACGTCTCTTTTGTGACCCTTCTTTTTAACATGTGCTGGATTGTTAACTCTTCCTAATATTGTGATCTGTTCCTATTATTTTCAGCTGTTTCCATTTTGGTGATCGTTCCGGTTTAACGGCCTGAATCTGCATCTACATTTCAAGTGTCTGTGTTTGTGATAGCCTTAAATTTCACACAGGTAGAGTGATGATCTTCAGGAGGAGGAGGAGGTTGCACTTGATATTGTGACAAGATACGTTTTTTTTTTTTGTCTTATTAACTTAAAGGGAGGCTGGTGAGAAATGACTGTTTATCACGTCAGTATCAAGTACGTAATAACAGCAGCTTAGTTCTCAGACATTCCACAAATAAACACCAAACACCAAAATGTGTGATGTCCATTTTTAATAACCCCAAAATAGTCATCACTGACAGATTCACCGCTTCACCGAGGGTCACATCACACCTGCTCACCTCACTATGCCTTATTCTTTATGGTATAAGCAAAATGTGTACGTTTTCATACAAGTTGCCTTGGGCAAAGTTTGTGAATTGCACTCATGACACGATACAGAAAAATATCACAGGTTTGGGATGGGAGAAGGAAGGATTTCTGTCTTTGCTCCTCATGTACGGCTTGCAGAAGCAGTTTGAATCTTTGCACTCAATTTCACAGTAAAACTGGGCATTATTACAGATGTCAGAATAGCCAAGTCCGTTCTGACCAACTGTGTCCTTGTGGCTTAAAAGTCAAAAAATAAGGAAAGAAAGAAAACGATTTGAACAGCATAATTTGTTTTGGGGGGGATATTTTTTGTTTTAATCTTATTAAAATCTATTTAAACAAATAACTAAATAACATAAACTAACTAATACAATTATATTCTATTTATATTATACTTTATTTATATACAATATAATACAGTACTAGTATATTCAATTCAATTCAATTTATTTGTATAGCACCTTTTACAATGGACATTGCAGCTCTACAAAAGAAGATAAACAGAGAAAGGAGAGGGGAAAGAAAAAGATAAATAGATAAATAAATAAATAAATAAATAAATAAATAAATAAATAAATAAATAAATAAATAAATAAATAGAAATAAAAATAAATTATTAAATTAAATTATTAAACTATTTTATCCTTATTTTATTTGATCCCTAATGAACATACGTATATGCATTAAATATATTCATATTATACTAACTGAAGTAATATTATATAATATACTATATAATTTATATTATATAACACATTTATATTATACTAAATAATAAATAAATAAATAAATAAATAAATAAATAAATAAATAGAAAAAAAATAAATTATTAAATTAAATTATTAAACTATTTTATCCTTATTTTATTTTATCCTTAATGAACATATGTATATGTATTATATATATTCATATTATACTAACTGAAGTAATATTATATAATATACTATACAATTTATATTATATAACACATTTATATTATACTAAATAATAAATAAATAAATAAATAAATAAATAGAAAAAAAAATAAATTATTAAATTAAATTATTAAACTATTTTATCCTTATTTTATTTTATCCTTAATGAACATATGTATATGTATTATATATATTCATATTATACTAACTGAATTAATATTATATAATACGCTATATAATTTATATTATATAACACATTTATATTATACTAAATAATAAATAAATAACTAGAAAAAAATAAATTATTAAATTAAATTATTAAACTATTTTATCCTTATTTTATTTTATCCCTAATGAACATATGTATATGTATTATATATATTCATATTATACTAATTGAATTAATATCATATTAATACACTATATAATTTATATTAAATAATATATTTATATTATACTAAATAAATAAATAAATTAGTAGCAGTAGTACTTGATTTATGATTATTATTATTAATAATAATAATAATAATAATAATAATAATAATAATAATAATAATAAATGAATGAATGTCATTAAATACCTGTCAACTATCAAAGCTCTTCCCTTATCATCATTTCCCCCTTGATCATCTCAACACAGTGTCTTTCCAGGAATACATTTGTCTTGCATTACCTTTATCACACCTGTGACAATTCTTCCTAAAGAGTCTTGTTTTGAAATCTGCTAAAGGAAATGGTAATTACAAATATTATTATAATAAGGAAGCCTACAAAGTAACACACAGAGACGCACCACTGTGAGAACAAACTGTTCCCTCGCTGGTTGTGACGAGAGGGATGAGAGCAACACTTACAACTAAAGAAGGAAAATGAATTTCTGGCTGCAGGCAATTTAAAAACACTAGTCTGATGGCTCTCTTCATTAATATTCAACACCAATAACTGAACACAGGGCTGGATGGCGTGCGTCACCCACAATTTCAGAGTGCAATTTTTTTGTACGTTTTGCAGATGACCATGCAGCTTACTGTCTGTTGTTATTACATTGGCATGAAGTGGCTGAGAAGGCTGCAGTGTTGAAGAGAAATGATCAGCAGTGTGTTTTTCTGACACCACGCTGTAATTATAGCACAGTTATAACACAGTATTGCTGCATTCATGTCATTACTGTGAGAACTCTATTAAAAAGACTTTCATTAAATACAGGACCAAAACAGGAAATACAATTTTATAAAATGTGTTTTATTCCAAAGGAATTATATGACGTTAACACACCCACACGCAAGCACCAAAAACCTTCTTGGCTGCAGGAGAGTTATGTAAAATTTATCAGGAAAACAAAAAAAATAATTCTACTGGGTCAGCACTGATATCTGGTGCCTTAAATAAAGATTTTGTACATTTAATAATTTACAAAATGATCATGTATCCTTCATGTGGATATCATATCTGTTATTTTAAAGCTATCACAATGATCGCTAATGAGAATTTGGTGACGAATTTCATTGAGGACTTTCATAATTATGAATTTTGACAGTCGATTGTTAAAAGGATTTAAGATTGAAGTGTTTTAGTTGTTGACTTTTTGTTTTTTGAGAATTTCCATGAAGCTTATAAATTGTTTATTTATACAGACAGACAGACAGACAGACAGATAGAATTGGCCCAAAATAAAAAAGACTATTTAAATTTCTATTACATTTTTATGAAAATCTTTCTCTTATCTATCGATCTATCTATCTATCTGTCTATCTTATCTATCTATCTATCTATCTATCTATCTATCTATCTATCTGTCTGTCTGTCTGTCTGTCTGTCTGTCTGTCTGTCTCTTTGTCCAGTGCTAATGGTGAGGCCCAGGTGAAATAGGTATATAAAAAAGATTAACAAAGCAAAATTTTTAACAATATTATTACAAAAGTATTAGAAGTATGGACAGTTGTCTAAGAGCAATAATAATACCCCCCCCACACACACACACACACACAAATAGAATACATAATGGTAAAAATATAATATGCATAAATGGGGAGGGGAAGTTATAAACAATGCTGTACTCAACCCCTATGGTATTCCATCACATGCACAAACATTTTGCCCTACAGCATAACAGTTCAGTGTATTTTGTGGTAGGTAGAGTTGTGCTGAAACAGGAATATTACTATTATTAATAATTAATAGGAAGTGCTGGAATGGGAAATCAGCCTCTCTACCTCCTTAATGTAAAGGTTTTCTCTCCGAACAGCTGCCCTGCCGTATCACATGTTTAACAGAGTCACGGCTCATGCAGGGATCTTTAAAAAGCACAGCATTCGAAAGCAGATAAATGTTTTAAGTGAATTTGTTGAACTTTATATTGCCAATTTCTCTTTTGTGTATATTAATGGGAAAGTCTGCTCTTCAGCTGAAGGTGTTCAGAACGGTTTCATAAAACTGTATTTAGAAAAGTCACTGACACCAGGAAGTCAACATCCTTTACTAAAATGAGAAAGTAGTCCCCCCCCCCCACACACACAAAAAAAAGATTAGCCTCTTTAGCAGAAATGACCTCGATGAATCAGCAAAACTCTCGATTTTTAGTTCACACACAGGATATAAAATGCTTATGCTTTATCTATCTCCTTATTAAAGTTTATGAATTCTATGAATATAGCTAGTAATGGACTCGCAGCTCTCCTGCTGAATTTTAAAGAGTTCAGACTCTATTCTGGCAAATGTATTCAACTTCATTTAAATGTGTTAATGTGAATATTAACATGGTGTCATGGTGTGTGTATATATATCACATTTCCAAGATTTAAAAAAAAAAGAAAGAAAGAAATCAAGTGGTGTACAGAGTGCTGTGGATGGGTCTCACAACCCCATTAAATTTCCAACACAAAAGCACCCCGGAGGCTCGCAGAAAATCACTTCAGATCAGAACAAGGGCAAAAATGACAAACTGTACAATGGACACATTAATGAGGTTTAATCGAACTCTGCCGCTCCTCTCGCTGCTGAGTTGACCTTGTAAGACCAGAACATGGGTTTCCAATTTCTCAAAGTAAAACAGTAATTGTCCACTTTAGACAAAGTTTAAAATACTCTTCAATCAGTGTCAAGCTGAATAAAAGCACTCTTTACTCAGGCCAGACTCACATCTCTGGCCTCCACTTATCAGTGAACATACATCTGCTATATATGGCTGCTTGACATGGTTTATTTTTAGTACCACACACAGAGCATGTAAAGAAAGTCCATTTTTCAGGATCCAGATCACGACTACACCCTTTCCAGCCTTTGTTTTTAAGTAAATGTGTTTCAGGTCAGGATCTTCTTGACAGAACGTAGCTACAGGGCTTGACTTATAATCCATGATTTACTGAAAGCATTCAAATGGTCAGTATGGATGTTGGTAGCTAGCTAACTCAAGACTCATCTAACTGTGTTATCTAACTGTATGTTAAATGCTTAAATTACTGGACTGTGCAATGAGGCCAACAAACAGCCAGCGCTGTGGTGATGCCATTAACGCTAAGTGTAGCTTTTTTCCCCCAGTCAGCAAGATCTTCTTTGAAAAAATCTGTGCTACGTTTCTTTTCTATAGTTAACCCTTCAGACTTTCCTACAGGGGTTCCGTTTGAAGCCTTTTTTGAAGCAAAATGTATTGTTAGGTTCCACACCCTCCCCTGGTGGTTCTCTGGGAGAAGCTTGAGATTGGAAGACTATTTTGATAAAAAAAAAAAAAAAAACCTAGCTGACACATGGGGGACTAGGAAGAGGGTAAGCAATTATCCAAGAGAAAAACTCAGAGACAGATATGATGAACATGATGTTATCCAGATCATATTCACACTACATGTCCATTTAACCAAAGGCGCAAACCAAAGAACGCTTTTCGGATGCTAGATGAACCTGTTTAAAAGTGCAGAAGTCAGGTGAAATTTGTGGAGACCTCTGATTCAGTGCAGAACCCAAAATCCATACCACACCATGGTTCATAGAACATAGAAGAAAAGACAGAACCGAAGCTCTCAAATTACCAACATATACATTAAAACCACCTATTTATTATTTATTTCGGTTCACCGGGTTTCAAAAGTCTTCTAATCAGCATGGAGAAAAGCAGTTGATTATTCACTGCAAAATTTATAAGACGCCAAGGTAAAATTTAGGATAAGGACTGAGGCATCTTTACAGACTTACAGATTAGCTTTCCCCAGTCCCCAGGTGACAGCCCTAAAGTATTGAAAGTATGCACAAGCAGCTTCTTTAAAAGTCCTGAGAATCATTTCACTGTTAAAGTTTACTATAATTCAATTCAATTTATTTGTATAGCACTTTTAACAACGGACATTGTCTCAAAGCAGCTTTACAGAACATAAGAAACAAAGAATAAAGTTTAAAGTTAAATTACTATTTATCTCTAACATTTATCCCTGATGAGCAAGTCTGAAGTGACGGTGGTGAGGAAAAACTCCTTGAGATGATATGAGGAACAAAACTTGAGAGGAACCAGGCTTAGAAAGGAACCTCATTTGGGTGACACTGGACAGTAAATAATGTAAATGTAAATAATATCCTTTCTTCAGTAGTTTATATTCACAAGGAATTGTGCAACAAAGAGCTTCTGATGAACTAATAGGTCACCCAAAACATCACCCAATTTGCATCTGAACACTTCAACTGGTTAAAAGTCAATCGGTTATCTGTTAAAATATTTAATTTGCACATAGCTTTTCATGAGTGCAGATAAAATTCAGTAAATTGAATGAAATTATATAAAAGTCTACACAAATCTCATTAGTGTTTTCAGTATCGGCGTGTTATGTTCATGAAAGCCATTAAATGTAAAACCACAAAAGCGATGGCTCTGATTTCTTTAGTAATCATTGCTGTAATTAGTTGCGTGATCTGTTCGGCTCTGGCAGAATCGCACACGTGTGTATTGGTTGCAAATGAAGTGAGGAGATCAGTTGCTGCTGGTTATTTCCATCTAGGCCTATTGATGCGTTTTATGTTTCAGAAGCAGCTGGTGCTGCTTGTTTCGTGTCGCTGCTGTAACAAGGTAATTTCCCTTATGGCATCAATTAAGTATGCATGTATCGATTTTCTTATCCAAGCACTGGCATTTTGATAGACCACCTTAATGTGCGATGGCTTGCACTGAACTCCAACTTGTACTGCTTATTGACAAAATTCCCTCAAACTGTCAGAGCACACAGTCTATTAACACTTATTAGCAAAGTCTGGAGGAAAACTCAAAGATTCACTTGATGAGTTTTAAAGTACCCCTTAAAACCTCATTTTAAACCATTAAAATAATTTATGTAGGGTAACAACTTGTCTGAACTGCCAAATTATGCCCCATCAACCAAAATAACATTAGCTAAGTAACCATGTCTGCTAGCTCACAAACTAACAGCTAGTCATTAGTCGGATTTTCAATAGAAAACAATAGTTTGGAACGTAACCCCTGCGATAAATGGGGGACTATTGTACAACTAAATCAGTTCCTCAGAAAATGTGGCCGTCGTGTGCGAACGATAATAATTGTGGGAAGGATTGGTTGGAATTCCTTCAGGAGTGCTGGGAACCAATGTATAAGGGCACTAGTGACCTGTGAATCACCCAGGGTATCATGTCTACACTGTTTACATTAAGGTTGTAAAATGTCACGTTTAAGGTCCACACTGAACTCAGTGCCCAGTGTCACTACAAGAGCCCTGAGTACCTGAAGTTTACGTTTGATACTCACTAGCTGCAAAGCCTCAGTTACTGTGTTTGTGTTTCAAGTAGCAAGACTCTGGCTACGAAAAAGCTTCGTGACATCAGGCCAAAGTCACACTAACGACCTGTCAAAGCTGGCAGCTAGAACAAATGACAAGCCAAAGACCCATTTAACCTTAATAAAGCCTTGTATGCACTCAGTGGCAGAAAGACGCGGTGGACAGCGGCTAATGCAAACAGCTCATGTCTGGATGAGTGAAACATTATGATAAATGTAGCATTTCAATGTGGCACATAGCCTCACGTAAAAGTCCACCATTTTTCTTCCATATGGAAATCAGTTCAATGTTACTGACTTGTTTAAATTACGCTCGGTCTGTTGTTTTAAATCATGCATCTTCCATGCAGGTGGTGTCATTTCTACTGGCTGGATTCGTCCGAGAGTTCTTTGTTTTCACGGATGATTAAACATTTGCATGTTTCTCCAAATTAAAATCTACTGAGTCTGAAGATATTTTCTCCACACCACAGAGAGCCTCACTGAATGATGCTTTCAATCATGCATTTTTTTGCTCAAAGGGTAAATCTATTTTAGGAATGGCGTTCAGGGCTGAGCAGATAATAATGACGTACATCAGTGAGATTTTACTCCGGCGTATTGCTTTGTCCTGGAATCAGTCAGTCACACAGCCGAGAATGTTATTCACACCTTGACAAGCTAATTCATTTCCTCTCTCTCTATCTCACTGTCATACACACAGGACAATTACTCAGTTACAAAAAAAAAGACCACAAGTGCAAGACTTTTGTTCTCTTCTGGCTGTGGTTACCTAAATCACTAACCTATGGAGAATTTTGTAAACTTTTCAATTTCTCCTCTTAAATTTGTTCCTTAAAAAAAAAAAAAAAAAAAAACCTGTCCTTGAATGGCTGGATGAATTTTGGTGTTCAGAATAAATTCCTCCATCTAGCACTGTAAATATTTGAGACAGCAGTCAGATTTCTAGGTCAAGGCCACGTTCCTCAGAAAGTGTGTGCTGTGAGCGTTACAGAAACAAGTCACCCATAAAAGCCAACTAATAATGAATGAAAGTCTGTAAAGGTCCACTTAGAAATGAGGAGCCATGTTAGCAGGGGCGGCTGGAATCAATGTGCTGGCAGGGAACATTTATAAATAATGTAACTTGTCACATTATATGCTGTTTTATGGACAATTACTTACTTAACTAGTTACTTACTAGTTAATTACAAACTTCCTTTGCATGGTGGCTCACCAACACACAGCTCCACTATCAGATTGCTGTTCCAGATGTTCCAGTGTGACTTCTGATTAACCTTACTGATGTTATACAGCAACACAATCACCCAATAGCTCGACTTTTATTGCTGATATTTGACCAGTTACCAAGTAAAATTTCTTTTTCATAGTTTAAGCTGAATAAGATTACTGCACAAATACTGTAATTGTCCATCTGACTGTAATTGACTGTACTGAATTTGAAGTTTCTGTTAAAGTGAATCTACCAAGATCCTTGCTTTTCGTTTGTTTAAAACTGATTCGCAGGACACAGGCATGTCCAGCATGCATCAGTTATTCTGCATTATTCTGTGAGATACCAAGTCCCGCTGTAGTGCTTACTATTTTCTTCTTCTGTGATGTATATATTTCCATTTTTAAGCACTTTATGTAGGAAACAATTTACAGAATACAAACCCTGTCTTTATATCAGGGTCCTTTTTTGTGTAGTGTCCATGCACACATACCTGTCCCCTGTAAAGTCTGACACACACACACACACACGGTAAAGTGTTTTATCAGATCTTATTTTGTTACTATCTCAAGTATAACATAAATCTTAGAATGAAAACCTAATTGATTTCAAGTCCTGCTATTTCACAGCCCCATGTTCCCCTTGCTCTCCTTGACTTAGCCTTAGAATTATGTTAACTGACATCTGTATCATGATCATTTCTCAGACCTTGCATTATCAGGCATCTGTGAGTAGCGTGACAGATTAGTCTCATTTTAAGTAGGATACCTGTACTTTCACAGACACCCTAGAATCCCACATTCAAAGTACAGGAGATGTGTACTTTGCCTACCATTGTATGTGACAATAATAAAGGCTTCTTCTTATCATTCACTGCATATTTCCAGACATGCCAAGCCTTTTTCCTAGCTGCTGGTATTCCAGTTTATCCTGTTCGTTGTCCTTTGGTTTAGTAAATCTAGTCTTGACTAGTTTATCCAGTTGGCCTAATGTTTTGGATTAGCCAAATTATAACCACTAGCTTATATTATTGTCTATCCATCCAGTTTCTGTTGCGCTTATTCTGCACAGGGTCACTGGGAACCTGGAGGCTATCCCACGTGACTCAGGGCACAAGGGAAGGGATATTCTAGACTATTCTAGTGCCAACCCACAGACACACATACACACCCATTCAGATGATTTGAAAATACAGCACATGTCTTCAGGCTGGAGGAGGAAACTGGAATACCTGGAGGTAATGCTCAAAATCTGGGAAAATATCCTTAAACCAGGAAAACATCTCGGGGATACATCCATGCTCACAGGGCAGAGGCAGGACTCAAACCCCCAACCCTGGATATGCAAGGCAGACATGCTAGCTATAAAGGTTCATGGCAACTTTTACTACAGCTGTGCTACAAAAGATTTGTCATTTTATTGTCAATGATAAGCATAGGTGTTTATGATATAGTGAACGTTCCAGTTTATTTCCAGGAGAGGTTTATTTAACATTTAGGGAAGGAGTCTCCAGTGTCAGCTCTTTCTAACAGTAGGTTTTCCACCATAGTGGAACAGAAGACATTTTGTAACAATGAGTTAGAACCTGGAGTTTAATAAAACAAAATCAGAAGAAAATAATCCAAGTCGTGAGGCAGAAGCACAAACGGTGAACACAGATATATCCAGAACAAGCAATCGGCAGAGCAAAAGTAAAAAAAAAACAAAAAAAAACACAAATCCAAAATCATAAATCTAAAGGAGCTATATAAAATAATAAAATAAAATATAAAATATAAGGAAATATAAAGAGCTAAAGGTCAAACACACAATGAACAACGACGATACCAAATAAATAGCTCTTTAGGTAGCAGGAGCTAACAATACTGAAACCAGGAAGTAACTGGAAGAGAACGGTGTGACTCCCTCCGGCGGGTCGGAGGGGGAAATGCAGGTGGAGCTTTTACAACTTCACACATTCTTACTCCTCTGTCATATGACAAGCTGCATTTTAAGAAACATTTCAGAAAAAGGCTTATAAGAAAACAACTGTTTGTTGACGCATTCACACGTCACACAAGTGAGCCTTTTTATCACAGGCAACTCAGTGCATCCAAATACAGTCAGTCCTCCACAGATGTGTTCGGTGCCTTTGCAAATACTGCATCTGACTCAGACCACATCCAGTCCTTCAGTGACGAGATTCATTTTTATAAACATAAGAGAGGAAAGAGAGACTGGTGAGGGAACATCTGTTTGTAGCGGCAATAAAATGACAATACAGGAACTTGTCTTGCAGCCACATCTGAATATTAATAACATGTTTAAAATAGTTGCAGAATAAGAGGAATAAAACTTTTTTGTTATTGGAAAGTACTCAACTTCAGGTCAGTGACAATCGCACACACACACACACATTGTGTTTTATTCTTATTATTGTTATAAACTTCATCTGAATGCTAATAGATGCCATTTTTTGTGCTCATTTCAGCTTTGGAAATACCACCTAGTGTTTGTCTTGCTAAAACGTACTTCAAGGTTAAAACCTTAATTAGTGATAAGAGCTGAACATAGCTGGCAGTGAATAGAAATCACATTAATGAACTTCATCAGTGAATGAGTTTCACTCGTATTTCCGCTGCGTTCCCATCACCGTCTTCACCTTGCCTGAGTCAATTATGTGCATGATAATTTCTTTCTTTAACCGCTAATGTGGTTCCTGATCTAATTGCTTGTGGCAGCCTTTAAACAGAAGGGCCAGGAAATTATTTATCAAACCTAAATATCTGAATATATACAATTTGATTGGGGCTTTTAATGAAGCCTCAGTGATGGCTCAAAAATTAAAAATATATACAAGAGCTCCGTTCACACGTAGTTCTTTTCGCAATATGCATCTTAATAAGCTAAGTTCTATGTTTGGTGCCACCTGTGGCTTTCCATACTTCTGCATCAGGCAGACTGCACCAGCCAGTTCCCATAAATTTTCTAATATGGTTTAAGACACAATTTGACGTCTTGTAATCTGTAAATAAGAACCAGTGTAGCCAAAACACTGTAACATCACACTACACCATTTTTGTCTCCTTAACGGAATGTGATATCATTCAGCTGCTTGGTCCAGTCACACAGTTCGAGTCTGGAGATGAAATTGAGCCAAACGCTGGGGGTTATGTAGATGATTCAACGTTCTTGAAATTTTATTTGTATATACAGACTTATTTATATCACTACCATTTTACAAAGTTGCTTAAAGCGAGATTTAAAAAATGAGATTACATAACGTGAAAAGGGGCACGGCGGCTTAGTCATTAGCACCTCTGCCTTACACCCCTGGGTTAGATTCCTGACTGCACCCTGTACGATCAGAGTTTGCATGTTTTCTGTGTGCTTCCCTCCGGGTCCTAATTAGTCTAAAGAAATGCTTGGTAAACATCTCTAAATTGCCCGTAGTGTGTGGATGGGTGTGTGATTGGTTGGCACCCCGTCCATGGTCATGTGCCCCGATTCCACTGGGACAGGTTTTCTGCAACACTGTTTAGGGTAAGCTCTACAGATACAGGAAGAATGTAACGTGAAAATGCTGTTTGATGTTGCAGAACATTACGGATATACTGTTATAATAATGCTTATTAAAACAACTTTGAAGAAAACGGTTCAGTACAAAACTAAACTAAACTTCACTGAGGACATTTCTGTGTCTGTCAAACCATCAACCATCAACTAAACTAAATTCTTATATATAGATATGTAATTGCACATGTCACAATCTATACATGGAGTATATTTTTACAGTATTCTCCTACTCCAAATTCAGTAAAGACAAATCTAGGGTACAAGCACAGCAGTTCCCGGATGCTCCGACACCATAGATACATTATTTAACTTGGAGTCAATGAGAATTTAAACAGCTGAGTGGCTCTGGTGAGACGTTCTGTACTTCCGACCTCGCTAATGCAGTAATGCAATTTTAACTGGACTCTATAGCTAAAACTTTTATATTTTTAGTTAAAGTGCACATGCTTGAACTTGGACTGAGTTCACTTACATAAGGTATGTTATGCAATGTAAGACACTAAGAATAATACTAAGGCTTGGTAAATTTCTTCCATGTGCTGTAGTTTTATAAAGGTGAGCTGACCAGCACTCTTAATCTACGCATGCAGAAGAAATTATTCCAATTAGGAACAACGGGTCAAAAAATCCGGCATTGCCAATGACACACGCATGGCAAGCTCTCCAAACACACGTGTGTAAAACAGAAGGGCTGCCCGAGTCACAAGAACATCTGGAAGACTTTCTAACTTAACATCCGATAAAAGGAAAACTAACAAAGGGCCGGTGTTTATGCTGCGCCTGATGACCCCATTAAGAGAAAGCCGTTTCTGATTCAACACTCGACTGCCTCACACTTCATAAAGAACCGAGGTGAGATGAAAACAAAGCCGGATAATGCCTCTCAGAACCCGAGTGCTTCAGACGAGCAGCCCGGCAGGTCTCAAATAAGGCCAAACTATGCAGCAATTTTGGTATTTCCAGCACAGAGAACCTGAGCAATAAATGCAGCCTGCTGAATTATGAACTGATGTGAATTAGAATTATGGACCGATGTGAGTATTCAATATTTGTCATGTACATATGTACCAATGCAGATGTTATTGCTGTATAATATGTTAATGTTGTGGTCCAGTGATTGAAACCTAAAGATGTGTTAGGGAGAAAAGATGCTCAAATGTAACCACATGTGGCTGACTAACTGCTCATAAATATGTAGACTGCCTGTAATTACTGATAATATTTATTTTACTTTTATTTTATTAAGATATAACTGTGTAGCAATGCCTAAACAGTCTGTTACCCGAAAAGGTGAATTACACTGATCATTAATTATCTCATTACAGTTAACATTCAGTTCTGGAAGTTGATGTGTTCGAAACAGGTAAAATGGGCACGTGCCAAACTGTGATAGACAGCTGGGTCACTGAATCTCCAAAACAGCAGGTCTTGTTCCTGGTATTCAGAGCTTTTAGTACCTACCAAAAATGGTCCATTGAAGGACAACCTGTGACATCGTTATGGACAATCAAATCTCGTTGATGCATGTGGAAAGCAAAGGCTAGTCCGTCTTGTTGCCTGAAAAAGTGTACGCTGTTTTGAAATGTGCCAGATCACACAGTGTATCAGAGTTTGCTATGTATGGGGTTGTGTAGCTACAGACCGGTCAGAATGCCCATGCTGACCCATGTCCTCCACCAATATACTTGTGTGCAAAAGAACTAGAGCATGAAGAAATGGAAAGTAGGTGGCCTGATCTAACGAATCACATTTTCTCTTACAAAAAGTTGATGAACAGGTGAGTATATTTCACTTACCTGAGAAGGAGATAGCAACAAAATGCTCTATGATAAGAAGGCAAGCCAGAGCCGGCGGTACGATGCTCTGGATAAAGCTCTGCTGGGAAACCATGGATCCTGACATTCACGAGGATGTTAATTTGACACATACAACCTACCTAAACATTATCACAGGCCAAATACACCCAAGTATTCCCTTTCAGCAGGATAATGATCCCTGCCACACTGCAAAAAATTGTTCAGGAATAGTTTGAGGAACAGTAAGTTCAATGGCCTTGAAAGATCTTAATCCAATCGACAAACAAGTCTGATCCTTGAAGGCTCCACCTCATCCCCTACAGGATTTAAAGGATCTGCTGCAAACATCTTACAAGGTGATACCCCAGCTCACCTTCAGAAATCTTCCAGAGTCCATGCCTCAAGAGGTCAGAGCTGTTCTGGCAACACAAGGGGGGCTTACACAATATTAGGCAGGTGGTTTTAATGCTACGGCAGATCAATGTATATAAAATATTAAACAGTATTATATTATCATACATCTCTACAGCCTGCATAAGAGACTCCTACTGAAATTAAAAAAAAATGAAAGTTTGCACATTAACAACAATGTATGTTCTAGGACTCAATACAGCAATCAGAATAAAATAGAGGCCATGAAACAGTAAGGCTCGTTTTCTAACGGGCATGAGATTGAATAATAACACTCCATTTACTACGACATTTAGAAAACAGAAGGAATTTGCCTCAAAGGAAATTTTTTAGCACCGACGCATTTTCAGGTCAGTGGTGATCTACGTTCATTTAATTACTTAGCCATTTATGAAAACAACATTATATAAACATTTATTACAGGCCTAGAAAGAAAAATGATATCACACTTTCATTACGATAAGCATTTAGACCACATTTTGATATTTCATACCATGCAGAAGCACGTCTAAATGTATAAAAATCTCTACAGAGCTCCGGTACATTTATCACACAAAGCCTGATGACAGCAGCTGTTCATTATCACCCAACAACAAATGTTCCTTAAACCAGGTATCAAAAAGCATTTATGTTACCTTCCTAAAATTTCTCTCCGCTCTACGAAACAACACATCGGCTCTGACAGCTCAGGCTTTGAGCATTAACGAATGTACGCCACTGCGACAGCAGTCTGTATTATGATATTTGACTGACGGGCTGATGGCTAGCTTTAATATTTCAGCCAAGGCCTAACTACACTGACAAGAAAATCTACAATCAGTGTAAATTGTATACTTGATGAATATGAGCACAGCTGAAAGGGTTTTTTTAATGAAAAAGAACACCACCATGCAAAAAAAGCAAAAAATAAAATCATAATCATTGCTTTTTGAACAGTCTGAACTGCACAATTTCATACAAAAAAATATCCTTATCCTTATCCTTCAAAAAGAGCTGATATAATCCAAACTTTTCCTGTCAGAGCAAAAAAAAACTTCATCCCCCAAACAAATCATACAACAAACATCAGTTTAAAGTGATAAATGGGGGCTTAATAGCAACTCCCAGAGCAATAATAGGGGAATAAGACCAATTCCACAACTTAAAGGGCTCAATAAAGCAAGAAATCAGTGTGTGTGTGTGTGTGTGTGTGTGTGTAGGTCACTTTGTGAGGACTGAAATAACGTTTTCACAATAATGTCCTCACAGAAAATATGATGCTTTCACTGTTTTCTTTTGAAAAATTAAAACAGCCCTATCTCTAAAAAGAGAGTTGCTTCTGGCTGCGAGGTTTACTGTAAGATTTAAGGTTTGGAATAGCAGTAATTAGCTACAGTAATCACTTTATCACTTTATCAGAAAATCAGGTTGTGTGTGTGTCTGCGTGTGTGTGTGTGTGTGTATATGGAGACAGTGCGGTGTATTATGACCCAGCTTGCTAGACAGAGGCATCAATCACTGCACTGGCATCACATTAGAGGTGAAGCCTCTCAGATCACCAAGCATTTAGCTGAGCAAGCACCATGGAAATGACACTCACTCAAAGTCACCAAGAAGCAAAAAGAAAGAGCGAGAGAAAGCAGGAGACAGCAGAATGGCAGAGACAGTACATTTGCAGTCATGTGAGCTTAAATGGCAAGTCCTCTTGGAGAGCTGCCAAATAAATATCCTAGATGAAATGCAGCCCAATAAAACAACCCCACTGGGCTCCAGTAGCACAATAAGTCTGGAACCAAATCCTGCGAGCTGTCTTGGACCTCAACACAACCCCCTGAAATCCAATGTTAAAATTCTGCTACAATCCTACAAAAAACATTACCACCCGATTGATCGACATAACCTCATTACAACCTCTCTAAGACCCAACAGCAGAATCCCACTTAAACACAACAATCCATATTAAAAGTCTGAAAAACCCAAAAAATTGAAACAGAGGACAAAAGCAGCACTGCCCTGGGGCTGAAACAAGTGCTGATGGTCCCCAAAATCAGTAGTGTACCCCTTGAAACCCAAAAAGACTGCATAACTCCAAGAAAACAATTCCAGTGGACTCAAATAATTTCCTGGATTTCAACATAAGCACAGTGAACCTCTACACAAGCAAAATGAACTTCCACTGAACCCAAACAATCTAAACCCACTGACCTCCAAATTCTGAAACCCAACAGAAAACCACAATGCTCTTTAATAATACAACCCCACTGGACCGCTCCATCCATCCAACTGATGAACTGATGCATCCTACTGGTGAAGAATACACCTCAGCTACACCCGTCCATCTCCCTTTCGGCACATCCGGCAGACGCAGTTGAGAATCTTGTTTGTTGATTTTAGATGACAGGCTTCTGTCACTCTCTGACCTCACATCAACCTCCACTCAAATCCATTCCACTACACTCCATTCCACTTGACTCGTGCTTGTCTCCAATGCAAGATCTTCTCTGCAGAGCAGATCTTTTCCCCTTGCCTGTTTCATAAACACAAAGTTCTTAAGGGGTTCCTGCAGGATAGTGTTTCTCACTCCTTGCCCCGGAGCACTACTGCCCTGAATATTTGTGTTTTCCTTACACCTGGTTCAACTCCTCGGCTAATTTAACAAGTTAGAGGAGAATAAACAGCAAAATGTACAGTGATACTTCAAGACCAGGATTGAGAAACACTGTCCTACAGGAAGGTGAAGAGCCCTTTGGTGCAGGCAGAGGAGAAGAGTTTTGAATGTGATTCCTGCTGAAAAAGAGAGCCAGGGAATTAAGCTTAGTTGTGGATGGAGAACTTTAGGAATATCTAGGAGTGTATGAAGATTTGAAAGGGTCTTGTGCTCGAATGGTCAACAGGATAACATCTGGAATTTCCTTGGAATTTTATTTACATTGATTGTCTTTGTATTACCTCAGAGATCACTCAAGATCTTGAACAAACTGGTATCAATCTCCAGTCTTCAGGATGTAGCATACAATGTAGCATACCAGAGTGAACCACAGCAAACACTGAGTTTCACATAGACACAAAGCATCTATATCTATCCACAGGAATATTCTCACTGGAGCAATTCTCATAGTCGAGGCTTAATCACGAATTAAACCTAAAGTGTTACTGAACTCACAATGCTCTCATTTATCTTATCAGTTACAACCAACATCACAACCATACTAACCACAAACAAAAATCTAACTAAAGGAATTGCTAATAATTTCCAGTGGATGGTGGTGTTAATGTGTATTGCTCTGGACTACACAGGATTGTAGAACAAAACCAAATAAACATAGTCATAGCCACACCATTAAGACGAGCTTCGAAAAACAAATATAGGTCATATTATATGAGAAATATAAGGATAGTAAGCATAAGGATGAACTTCAACAAAATCCAACGTCAACACAAATTGTGGAGACATGGGAAGGGCTTTTAGTGCCTTGAGACATTTACACAGTATATTGAAGGATTGGTGTTTATACTGTACCTCTTAAGAAGAAAAATCATTTAGGCTGCTAGCCATTGCTTCAATATAAGAAAATTAAACAACACAAAAAAAGAGAAGAGAAGAGGAGAGAGAGAGAGAGAGAGAGAGAGAGAGAGAGAAGAGAGAGAGAGACAGAGATACAGAGAGAGTGGTGTACTGCATAGGGATTAGAAAAATGCTATAGCAACTTTTTCCCATAACCTTTCAAGTCGTCCTCAAATGATGTATCATCAGATCTGTAAAACCACTTGAAGACATTTTTCCAAACTTATACCATATAAACTTAGAACCCTAAATACAAACAAAGGTGATGCAACTTCTGCTTATGCACTAATCAACAGTCCCTTGTTTCTCACTCAAAAAAACAATGACCACAGTTCAGAGTGCTGTAAATAAGCCCAGCAACAACAACAATAATAATAATAAGACTTAGAGTAATAACCATTGGTGCATGGAAATATCATGCATAATTCCTGAACATGGAAACAGTTATGTAATTGATTTTAGAACACACACCTAACCCTTTACTCAGAGATATGGCAGTTCAGAAAGTCAGTAGTGTGTGTGTGTATGTAAGACTGTATCTAACAACCAAACCCCACTAAATATTATTTTAATAATTATACCCATTAAAAAGCGAATATATCTGTCTGCCCAAATCTAGAGGCAGTAAAAAAAACCCAGAAACCTTCCCCAGTGCCAGTGCACAGCTTTGATCGAGCCAAAGTGCAGGAAATGATGGAAGAATACTGAAATAAACAAAACAACAACAACAAAAAAAACTAAAACTAAATAACCAAAAAGCATACCTTTACTATGTCCATGAGAGCGAGGGCGCGCGGAACAACTTCCGTATAGTGTGCAGTCGCTTTACATCGTCCTAATCCGGTGGCTTCAGCAGCAGAGCAGATAAACGGAAGCAATAAAGAGGAGGAAAAGTCGTGCTTCTCTCGCTCGTGCTCCACGTGAAACTAACGCTGGAATCTGACCGCGCGCTCTACCGGCACTGCGCTATAGAGTGCGCGTAACCGCACGTCGCCAGGTGGTGGCGCGCCGGGAGTATGCGAGCCGAGGACTTTACAACATGCACACAGAGCTGTAGGCGCACTGGTGCAGAGACGCAGCAATTAAAAATAATAATAATAATAATAAAAAAAAAAGGTTTTATTGTGGGTGTTACTATGGTGATGCGGTCACGTCCAATTACATGCAGGAGCACCTGCCACCTGTGGCACCTAGGGAATTATCTGGCAGTATTGTACTGCTGTTTAGCACAATGCGATGTGGTTTGGAACACAGCCTTTAACTTGTTCCTGTTTGCTTTGGACGTTTCACTTTATTGACTCGAGGCTGATACAGTCATTACAGTTAGTTTTTGTAAATAAAAACTCAACCTACTGAAGGGGTAATGGCACCGGCACTCTGTGTCTGTGTTCCATCTGTTGTAAGTGAATGTCCTTGATGCTTTTCCTCTGCAGAAATAAAAAATCATAATAAGGTCAAGGACCAGCTAAACCACTACCTGCATGAAGGTAATTGTTAACTGAATAAAGGAAACACTACAGATGTTTTTTGATGGTGTACATGGTAGTGTGTGTGAGTGAGTGTTTGTGTGTGTGTGTGTGAGAGAGATAGTGTGTGTGTGTAAAGCTGGTCATTTTCCATGCTAAAAATCCAAAACCCTACAACCTAGAGTCTAGTAATATCTGGACAATGGTGGTCCTGATGTTGTTGTTATTTGGTGTACATGGTGGTGGTGGTGGTGTGTGTGTGTGTGTGTTTGAGAGAGAGAGAGAGAGTAAAACTGATCATTTTCCTTGTTAAAAATCCCAAACCCTAAAATCTACAGTCTAATAATATCTGGACAGTGGTGGTCCTGTGTTGTTGTCTATCCCTTAGTAGTCAGCACAGATGCATTACACATAGTTACAGACAAGTTAAAGTCATTCTCTGTACAATTATAATGAGATTTACACTGTATGTGTGTCTATTAAAATAGCCATGCAGCTTGTTAAATAATAAAAGCCTGTTTCTGTGATGATCTATGGTAATTGTTCATGTTAACAGTTGCAGGCTATTGTGTGAGTAAATGTGCACTGGATCTGTCTAGTTTATCAGGCTGTAGTTCCTATAGTGGCTTTGTGTAGACACAGCATAATTGATCAAGAAATAATAAAAGAATAAAACAGTATACCTTTGATGTAAGATCCTGTGATTGTCTATTCAGCACTGTCACTTTGAAAAAGACTGAGCTTTTGATTTCCTCTAGACAACATATTAATATTCTGTAAACCTGCAATAAAGAGCAGGAGTATGGTTTATTTTTCACGGTCTTAGTGGAGCCTTTTTGGGGAAGAATGCATTTCATGTACACTGAAGATTAAAAATAATAATTCTTGTGAGTGCAGAGGACTGCTAATATGATTTATTTAATAGGAGGCACATTTTAGTTTTAGACTAAATTTGAAAATAATAATAATAAGAAGAAGAAGAAGAAGAAGAAGAAGAATTGTAATTATAAAATTATAATACAAATATATTTTTCTTAAAACGTTTATGAAATTCATCCTGAATAAAAATATTTTTTAATCCATAATTACTAGCATAAGCATATTCTTCACCGTAATGACTGTGATTCATTTAAAGGTTTAGGAATTTGATTAATTTCATTAATTTTAACATTGCACTTACCCTGAAAAATAAATAAATGTACTATAATGCAATGTTGTGGATTATAAGTAAACTAAAAAGTCTAGACATCAAGTCAGTAGAGACTCGATAGTGCAGGCGGCATTTCTGAAGTTTCATATTTCATATTTCTGACATTCTTTATGGAAAATAAATCACACTTTTTTTAAGCGATTGTGTAACTAACCAAAAAGATTCCAGACATTATACAGTTACACTGTAAGCTCACAAATATCAGATATAGCAATGGTAAGTCTGGTGTGAACCAGAAGTTGCCAAAATCTAAGAAAGCCAAAGATGAGGTTTTAATTTAATTTGGGATTCTGGGACACAAATGGCCTTAATGCAACCAAAAATATCTCGAACATGTGTAGCATTTTAGTTTTAGACGGAACGTGGCCCACTTTAAAGTCTGGCCTGAGATATGAGATTTGGTCTGAGTTGTGGCTTATTCAGATGAGTCCATAGCAGTTTTTGGGCCAGATGAAGGTCATGAACATGGGCCATCACTCAGTTGCTTATCTAGGACATAAAATAAATTTAAAAAATCTGTTAAAAAAAAGCTCTTTATTTAATGTCTGGATAGAGATTCATAGCACTGAGCAGGTGTGTATCAACATGCCTCATCACCACATTATCCATTCTGCATGTTTGTCATTATCTTAAACAGAGATGATACACGTGCGCTCGCAAAACATGCTGAATCTCAGAATGGCTGATTATGTAATGACAATTATGTCTTTCATTCTTGCATGTACACAGAATCACCTTGCAATCTTCCTAAACTTGACCACATACTTCAAGCCTACATTTTATTATCAATAAAATGGAAATAAATAAATCCTCAATCACGGGGGTTGTGAAACATCCATGTTGCCAGAAAATATCACAACAAAAATGTTTCGTGAGTTCATGGCCATCCACTAGCAGTTGTGAATTAATGGCAATGTTACAATATTTCATTATGGCACAGAAACACAAAGTGGCCACCTATCGGTTTGCTACGTCTTTCCATCAAGAACTGTATTATGTTCAAGTATCATTCCGAGCTCCTCTGATCTGTGTGTTGCTTTATCAGTTGTGAAATGATGCGAATAAGAGACTTTTACATCAAGCACATGTGTAGGCTGAATATCAGCTAACTGTATAATAGTATGTCCTCCAATAGCAGTAGCATTAACACCAGTTTATCATGTATGGCCATGAGCCCCTGCACCTTATCCTTGGAGAAGTGCTGTTTTACAAATTCATGACTAAAGAAATAGATTTTCAACTTAATCTTGAGTCCTGAACACTAATCAGAAGACCACTTCATAGCTCAGGGCTGAGTAGTAAAATCTTTGGGCTGCTGCAGTAGTTATCATTATTCTAGGTACTCATAAAGAACCTGCATCCTTTGATCAAACCAGGCATGGTGAAATCAAACTAGACCACTCTGGAGCTTTTAACGTGAATGTGGTTTAAATAAATGCGAAATGATCAAACTTTATTGAGTCTGGCTGCTGCATTGTGGAGTAAATGGAGCTTGTTTACACAACTACTGGGACATCCTGATCAATAAGGCATTACCACAGTTAAACCTAGAATTAACAAAAGCTTGAACTTTTATTTTTGCATCCTCTAAGCACAATTATATTTCTTAGCTTAGTGATGTTACTAAGATGAAAGAAGGCTGTCCATCCATACCTGCTTATTCCTAATTAGGGTCACAGGGGTCTGCTGGAGCCTATCTCAGCACACATAGGGTGAAAGGCAGGGGTACACATTGCCAGTCTATCACAGGGCCACACATATAGACAGACAACCACACACACACACTCACTCACATGGCCAATTTAGAATTACCAATCAACCTAATGTACATGTTCTTGGTCTGTGGGAGGAAACCGGAGTACCTAGAGTAAACCCATGCAGGTACAGGGAGAACATGCAAACTCCACACAGAAAGGCCCCTGCCTGTTCGAACCCGGAACTCGAACCCAGGACCTTCTCACAATGAGGCAACAGTGCTAACCACTAAGCCACCATGCCGCCCCAAGGCTGTCCAAACAGTATTATATGTATATAAGCTTTAAACAAATCAATATGGCAACAATACTCACACTAGAGTCTTTTACTGTATAACTAGACATGTTTTTTCCTTCCTCCCGAAATACACTGTATGACCAAACTGTATGTGAACAACCTCACCATTATACACATATGTTCTTGAAAGAAGTGGTAGCTCTGTGGTTAAGGTGTTGGTCTGCTCATTCGAAGGTTGTGAGTTCAAACCCCAGGACCACCAAGCTGCTAGGTCCTTGAGCAAGGCCCTTAACCCTTAATTGTATAAAAAATGAGATTAAAGTTGCTCTCCAAATGCCATAAATGTTTTCAAAACATTGTGTCATCAGTAGAAAAGATAAAGCACTACAATAGAGTGTTGATAAAACCTTTGTACCAAGTGGTGAATAAAAGCAGTGAGCCTACGACAGAACACCAAACTTTAATTTGAGTGAACAAAGAATTCACCATTCACATAGCAGTCAGTCGCATACTATCTTCTAGTGTATTTTTAAAATCTGCTAATTCTGCAATTACATCAATAATACATGTAGAGAGAGGCAACGCTGATCAGAGGCCAGTAGTGTAGTGTCATTAATCTGACTCAGTAATGTCCTGAGGCCTGACTGAAGTTATGCTCTCATCATCATAACAGTATACAGAGAGATCCATGTCATTAAAGGTAAATACCCAATAATTTAAAACTATTGAAATGCAACAGCTTTATTAAACAGTTTATACTTGCAAAGACAGGTATGTGAGCACATGATCATCTAAAAATATTTAGTTAAAAGTCAAGCCAAATTGTTTAAATCGTTCCTCCTGTAGGGACTTGCAGTACAGGCTACAATTTGTAGTAACTTGTGATGATAACAACAACCGACACAATTATTGTGCTTATTTTTACAGCACTGCTGAATCACACCAGCCAGCTAACTGGGTTAAAATTTGCATTTTGTTTAAATTATGATATTTTGTTTTCACTGCACCATGGTGAACATGCTAACAAACTGTTTTTACCCAATTCTGACACACTCATGAATCAATTGAATCTAACATCAAACATCACAGAACTCAGAACATGAGTATGAAAGCACCATGACATGGATCAGTAATTTCCACCATAACCGTGATGCCCAAATAAATGAAACTGATAAAAGGACTATTCAGTAGTCTATTCATTTCATTGTCTGTACCGCTTATCCGATCTATACTTGGGTCACAGGCAGCCTCATTGGGCATCAAGGCAGGATACACCCTGGACGGAGTCAACCCATCACAGAGCACACACACACACACACTCATTCGCTAACGCGATCACACACTATGGGCAATTTAGAGACTACAATCAGCCTAGAAGCATGACTTTGGACTGTGGGAAGAAACCGGAGCACCCGGAAGGAACCCACCAAGCACAGGAAGAACGTGCAATCTCCACACACACACAGCGATCGGGAGTGAGACTCGAACCCAGGAGGTGTGAGGCCTACATGCTAACCACTAAGCCACCATGCTGCCAAATTATTAAAGAATATTAGACATCTGTAGTAACATTAAAATAAAGGTCTCAATTTTCCTGACAAATTATCCCTGTTGTCTGATTGACGTTAGTGATATTCCATATCAGTCATTTCCTCACTAGTCTCATTTGCATTATTACTATTCTTATTATTATTATTACTACTACTATATTATTATTAGTAGTAGTAGTAGTAGCAGCAGCAGTTGTTGTTGTTGCTGTAGTAGTAGTAAATATATAGAAATACTTATGAAGCACAATCTGCATTAAAATATTCAGTATTGCTGAGGGTTTTGCTAAAAAGGTTAGTGCTAATGAGGTCTTGCTAAACACTAGGACAAACATATTTTAATAAAATGTGACTGCAAGAGTTACTTTTTACAGTGTTTAACAATATCCTTATAAATGTAGTAAAAGTATGGACAGTTGACTAAGAGCAATTATACCAATAACACACACACACGTGCGTGTGTGTGTGTGAATGAGATAGAGAGATAGATAGATAGAGAGAGAGAGAGAGAGAGAGAGAGAGGGAGGGAGAGAGTAAACACCTGCTCCTGCTGTGCTCTTATGTGACTGTTAGTTTTGCAGGTCCCAGGGTTCATTCAGTGCTAATTGAGCATGTGTACACGTGTGATCTTGGCTCTCACTCCCACCAGACACGTTTCTGTTTCAACAAAAAGCCTCCTTTTCTAAATAACACTAATAAACAACACGCCCTCTTATGCAAACAGGATAAAGGACAAATTCTTAGTAACTGTAGCAAGTAAGGGTTTCTCTGATTTAAAAAATGATGCCTTTATTTTCTGCTTCTCCAACTTCTCCAACCTAAGATCACCCACCAGTCATTAATATTCATGAATCAGATCGCCTATGTTCATTAATATTCAATAATCAACTTGCATAAACAAATACAGCTGGTCTGAATGGCACAGAATATAAAGAAGCGGCGTTTCGCTTGTCTTCTATGTAATGAGTCTTTCATAACCTGAAGCTGTTCCAGACATTAAGAGAAAAGAAATGCTCATTAACGATCATAAAAACAAGGAGCTAAATCACTTGCTAGCAGTCACACTGAGCTGCATTCCCAGTGCAGTCATGACAGAAATTTACTGCTCACTTTTACGTATAAGGATAACAGACAGAATTCAAAGGATCAACACAAATAACCTTCACCTGCCAGTTATGGAGCATATTTATCTGACAGAAGTCCATTAGATCACTGCAGAGCTGTCTTATATTTTATTCAAGCATCCTAAATAGCATGTACTATATGGTAAAATCCTATTTACATTGACAGTACATGGTGTAGAATGTAGCTTGTGTCACACTTGATCATATACAGCTCTAAGCCAATCACAGAGCATATGGAATTTTATGCAAATACAAATCTCACGTGAAATACATAATAGGGATTCTCATCACTGCTGAACTAAACTTTCTCAGTGTCACTGCAACAGAATGCAATCAGGGTGACTGGTTAAAAAAATACTCTAGCAAGGCTAAACCCTACTATTTTTAAGAGATATCAACATTGATTTGATTTCCTTATTTGCTCTTAAGAAAAGTGGATTCGTTTATTATTCTAGGTTTTCACGGAATAAAGAGCATATGAAATACAGACAAGAGAGTAATCAATGTAAGCATGTCAAAACAAAAAAAATGTTTCTTGACAGACAGACAGACAGACAGACAGACAGACAGACAGACAGACAGACAGACAGACAGATAGATAGATAGATAGATAGATAGATAGATAGATAGATAGATAGATAGATAGATAGATAGATAGATAGATAGATAGATAGATTCATCCCAATGGGAAATTTACAACTTCCAGCAGTATCTGCATGCACAGGTAATAAGGTAATAAATAAAAAATAAGATAGAAATATAACCAAAAATACTAGAATTTAAGGGTACAAAATATAACAATAAAATAACAAATAACAAAATAACAAAAAAAAATTTAATACAGAGATTTAAAGGTATAAGAGATACTCTACCGGTCAAACGTTTGGGATCACTTGCATATTTCAGCTTGATTTCAGCTCCGGAGGAAGACTCCATCAAGCCAATCCATCTTGTGGGAGATGCTCCAGGAAGCATGGGGTGAAATCTCATCAGATTATCTTGAAAAATTGACCGCTAGAATGTCCAGGCTGTAATTGCTGCAAAAGGTGGGGGGTTTTTTTTGTTAGTTTTTTTGATGAAGACAAAGTGTGAAGAAAACATTCATCGTTTCCATCAAAATCATTATTTCTAACTCTGACAAGTCAGCATGTCCGGTTCTTTTGCTATATTTTCGTGTGTGTTTCCTTGGAAAACAATACAATTTTCCAGCGATCTCAAACTTATATGCAAAAACAAGAATTTCTTCTTGCAAAGAAACAAATATGAGAGTGGACTGATCACCTAATGTATACATGAACAAATAAGACTAATAGTTTTGTTTATCATGTTCATCATGGTATTCAAAGGAAACATGACATGAGTCCATTAGATTAGCCGTGTGTGTGTGTGTGTGTGTGTGTGTGAGAGACCTTATGATATAATTCACTGATCATCTCTAATCGTTTCATTACCACATCCTCTCAGCTAATATCACCAGCCATTACTGCATACAAAACAGATAATATTTACATACGAACAGTATAACTAGTAAGTGATTATAAAAAATCTCACAATGCCCAAAGCGCTTATTACTCACTTCAAATTCTTACAACATTTCCAACCATGAGACCTTGTAGAGGGAATCTCACAGTCCTTCATGTATGACTTGCTGTACTGACCTCCTGAAAACAAAAGTACAGCTTTACTGGAAGAGAAGAACGGGCAAAGCTTGTCTGGAAAAAAGGAACAAGATACAATACACAGACTACACAGATACAGATTTCTACACACACACATACACACACTTTCGGCCAGATTATTTTTCTTTCAGTTTCTGGTTTAAAAACATGTCTCTTGCGTTATCAAGGTCACGTAGCGTGATGAGCGTGAAGCAGCACCCATACTGATCAGTCTGGTGTGTGTTTTGATGTCTGCGCTTATCTTTGTGCCAATTCTGTCTTAATTGTAAGTGTATCTTTGTTTAAAGGATACTTTTGTGTGTGTGGACTTTGTTAACAGCAATACTGAACAATAATCAATTTAATTAGTGTAATATACTGATGATTGGTCAAAATATTGGATGTCAGGGCTTTTAGCTGAGATCTCCCCGCAGGCACAAAAACAAAGCATGGAAATAGAAATGATGTACTTGCCAGCAGCTAGCACTTTCACTCAAATACACAAGGGCATAAAGTTCTGATATTTTCTTTTTCCCCCCTTCCTTTAATTTGTTCTTTGATGGTGCAATGTTTGCTCAGTCTATTTACTTATAGTTTCTCCAAAGGCATTTTCAAAAGCAAATGTCTGCCAAACTAATCCACCTCATTCATGTCTGCTTCACATGCAACTTCTCAATCACTGCTGATGACGTGATATGCATGTCCTGGTCATGTGGGATTAAATAAAAAGTTTTGAAAAGCACACAGAAAAAATCTAGGTGGCACGTCTTCATACCTTTTTTGTGTGTTTTATTTATGACCTTTAGTGGTGCTGTTGTTCTCGGTTCCTCAAAGGTTAAATACAATCCAGTTGACGCTATTTATAGCCCAAG